>NW_027069878.1:137265-204482 GCF_002906115.3 Quercus suber
GATTCAATGAATATGTGCTGAGACGGTGTAATTTGTAACTGAAGAGAGATTTGATTTGAAAGGCACTTTATAAGGGCACAGAAATTGGGAGCGGGAAAAATCCCGCCCATAAATGCAAAGGATCCCCCACCGTTAGATTTGCATCAGGTCGTTGAACGTGTGGGACAACAAAGCAGTCATCATTTAATAATAGCGTGCTCCTAACGCCGAAAAGTCAGGAGCATGCCTTGGGCAAGCAAAAGGACATTCTAAAAGCAGGGGAAGTCTACAAAATAAATGAGGGCAGGATATCAAAATCTCCCTTTTTCCCGAGGTGACAAAAAGCGAGATTTTGAAGGGCTATTACGGGGCCTGTTATTTAAAAAGATATAGAATCCTCAGAAGTGGGCTAAGGGCCAACGGCCCAATCCGAGGACGCTTAGTTATCCAAGGATAGTGTAAAAAATATTATTGAGGGATAATAAGGAGAAAGGGATGGATATCGTGTAAGTGGCATGACGCACGTCCGAGGACACCAAAGTCCGAGGTGAACGTAACTTTCATTTTACTCAGGAGACTCGCAAAGTTGTATCTGAACTGAAAATTGAATATAAACCTAAGGAGGAGTCGGGGAAGGTAGCAAATATCTTCCAAGGCTATCACCTCCCCATTAAATGCTTTTCAGCTAACCCTCTGGCCGCATTAATGTGGAGGTGATACCTGAACAGTAACTAAGCAGCTTTATGGCCACTGAGCAAAGGTTCCGGTAGGTGCTGGATGGGACAGAAAGGAGTTCCCAAAATAAGAACTACACGTGTACGATGGAAATGGAGGAAAGAACGTAGTATATAACATGGAAACGGATGACATTAAGGAAGGAGGAAAAAGGAGGGAGAAAGGAAGAACAGATATTCCATGCCTAAGAGAGGCTCACTAAAACCTAGCCGAGGAGAATTTTTCTTATACAACCAGCCTGATATATCCCTTATTACTCAGCGAATATAACTTTCCTATCGAACAGTACTAGTTCTTGTACCCATGCTCTAAAAATTTATTGTTTGGGCTTGTTGGGCTGAACACCCATGCATACTCTGGGTCCAATCCAAGTTGAGTCCCCACAATTATATATTTTAATAGATTCAATAAAGATAAAAGAAAAGATTATCAAGTGTAATAATTATCTCAGTAAAATAAGGGGTAAGATTTCTTCCTAAAACTAAATTAAATTGATAATTCCAAATTGAATTTTAAATTGATAATTATTTAAAAACATACTAAACAATTGATAAATCTAAAATTAATATAATCTTGATAATATTATAAATTAAAATTAAAGTTGATAATTCAAGAATACACGTGTAGAACGTCTTGATAATTTGATGTAACATAAAAATCAAATAAGAAAATTGTTAAAATTAATCTATTAATTCTAACCATATTTAATCATTAATTCTAAGACCCTAACCCTAAGCATATAAATTAGATCAAAGCTAAGAAAATTAGTTCAAACAAAAGGCAACAAATACACAAAACCAAATCAATTTAATAAAAACAATATACAAAAACAAAGAATGGGCCTTTATAAACTTGACAATGTTTTCGAATGTTTCGAATTCATTAATTAAAATCACATGAAGACAAAAAACCAATAATAACACTAAAGAAAATAAACAAAATGAAAATATACTGAAAATAATAATAATAAAAGAAGGAATAATGCATACCTGCATTTTCATGGGATTTACGCATTCATATATTGAATAAGCTTCACTCCAAAAAGGATATATAGGGTTATATATATTGGTAGGGTAAAGAAAATAAATAAAATGAAAATAATAATTGTAAGGACCTGGTTTCAATCCCTAGCCCAAAAGGTAGATGGACTTAAGCCCCAAAAACCCAAAACAATAAATTTATAGAAAGTGGGTTGGAAAACTGGGCTAAAATGAGTTGGACAACAAATAAGGTGGATTCCAATGACAAGAAATTGAAGATGGACAAGTTTTAACTACCAAAAAAAAAAAATCGTCCTTAGCACGATTCAAAGAGATCAGTTCTTATATATTGCTCTTAAGTTTGATTACAAATTTGGTTCCTGATTGCTATTGTGTTTTCTTCTTGATCTCCATCCCCCTCTCCCACTGCTTCCTCCTTCTTTTATACTCTCTTCTCCTCTCATCTTTACCCTCCACATGCAAGCCAGATAGTTGATGTTGATACTTGTCCTATCAGCACTTTCCATAAATCTTCATGTAGTAGCTGTAAGGCTAAAACCATTGTTCAGGCATCACATCTACATTTATGTAATCAGAGAGTTAGCTGCAAAGCATTTAATGCGATAGTAGCAGCTTTCTCCTTAGATATTTGAGGACTTCCCTTAGTCCTATGTTTCTATAATGCCTATCCATACTAACAGAACTTCCTGAAACGTTCCCATAGATGGTAGACCACTTCTTCTAACCTTGGCCTTGATTAGCCGAGGAGGCATTCATTCTTGGCCCACCCTCTTGGGCCATCATGACCAAAACTAACTTCTTCATTTACTAACATGAACTCCTTTGACAATGTCTACTCCTTCTCGGATGACCTCTCGTCCTCAGATTGGACCTCAAGCCCAATATCTACATAGATAATGAGCTCCTGGCCCAATACCCCTACAATAGCCCTTCGAGATTCTTCCTTCTGGCTCCTCGACAAGAAATGAGGATTTCAACGTCACCTTAGCCAGTCCATGCTCATCACACATCACTTCTGCCTGTGTAGAAGTCATTTTGACTGGCCAAGACATGCTCTTGACGCTTCGGCATACGAGACGCACTCTTCATTAAATTTTTACGACTCTCTGTCCTCCACGTTCTACGGCGCGATGCAGATCCAACGACTGAGAATTCTACTAGGACTTCAACGAGAACTTTCCCGCTCTGTAGCTTTCTCTTTGATATAAATATCACTCAAATCAATCACTCACCTTACTTTAGCATTCACTTAGCTCTAGTGCACATACACTGAACCTGCCAACCTTCCTAACTCACTCGCGCTCTTACAAATACCAAAAGCTTGTCCGAGGATACTCTTCTTTCTTCTGTAAGTTTTCATAAATCCTTTTCACTTTATTTTTCCATAGACTTTTCTTTTCTTAGTGTCCTTTCCTCCTCGGCTCTTCTTCCTTTTCATTATCTTCTTAGTGCGTCCAATTCTCCCTTAAGAATGGGTGGATTCAAAAGTTTGGTAGACTCTGAGGAGGGAATAGAGAGTTTTAGAGCTCTGTATAGGATCCCTCCAGGAGTAAGTATTAGGTACGATAAAGAAGGGCATTGGCACAAAGGCAGGCAAGAGGGAGAGGTAGTAATCCCGATGATTGCCTTTATAGAAGGAGGGATGAGAATCCCTATGGGTAGAGTCACTAAGGACTACCTTAGGGCTCATAGGTTGGCTCCCATCTAGTGTGCCCCAAACATGTTTAGAATTTTAGGGAGCATAGATGCCTTTAACGAAAAGATGGGCTTAGGGTTGACCTACCACGACGTCAATTGGATTTACAATTTCCACCACCTAAAGGGGCAGGGATATTACCTAAAATCTAGGTAACCTAAGGTTAGGCTGATCCAGTGCCTCCCCAATTCAAACAAAGACTTTCTGATTGTGTCCGGGGAGTGGCATGACGGCCTTCCCTGCCCGACGAGAAAAAGGACACCAGGTGGGGTCTTAGGTCTACGTGATGTATTTATATTTGAGTTTTCCCTTAATTCGCACTATTTCTTGCTGATGATATTTTTTTTGTTTTTCTTAATAGTTCTGCAAATAAGAATGTTGTTGTGCCTAACTTCAATCTTATGAACCAATCAAGTTTGGACAAGATTTTGCATGCCGAGGTGTTCGTACACTCAGACAGCCAACTCAGGGTAGCACACATCATTCTCGGCTACACGCCCATAGCTAAAACCTTCTAGGTGTCGAAGTGCATCACAAAAGCACGGGACCCACACCTTCACCGGATAAGTGTAGTCGCACTAGGTTCCCTTATTTCCAATCCAATACCAAATGGCGTCCTTACCACCACCCCCATACCAGAAGAAGTACCTAAGTTAGAGGCTTCCTCTTTTCGTCCTATCAATAAGGAGGAGAAGCAAGAAAAAGAAATAGAAGAAGAAGAAATATGTGAAATGTCCGATTCCGAGGACGACTTCGAGGTGTTCAACCGACCACTGTCTCCAATTAAAGAAAGCCAAGTACAAGGGGCCTCCCCTATTCTAGACAACATGGGAATACCACAAAAGCTGAGGACTGGTCTCTTGGACGTAATGGAGTCTACCTCAGGGAGCAAGGCACTCAAAAAGAATGCCCAAGCTAAACTCCCTCCTCCCCCTCCCACTCAGCCTCTCCGAGTTGGTCCTGCTTATCATAAAAGGAAGAGGGATCAAAGAAATCAAGACTTGGAGAAGGGAGGCAAGGGTTCTCTTCCCAAGGATGCCGAGCCCTAAAAGGGGCAAAACAAGCCAGGACAACCCAAAACCTGGCGAATAGAAGAGCTGAAACCCAGGTTAAGGTTCCCGCCTAAGCAACTCCCCTTATCCTGGATGGAGCCCCCCTTCTCGTTGATGCATCCATCAGGAATTTCCATTAGGAGAAGGCGGGTTATGTTACTGACGCACTGGAGCAGGCCTTGCTGTTACCTGCAGATATGTTCGATCTAAGGACTATGAGGAAACATGAAGTGTTCCTTAGTCTGAAGAGGGACTTGGCCCAGGTAATCCTATTAATAAATTTTTTCACTTTTACTTTCATAGCATTAATTTTTCTTGTACATGTACTTATCTCTAACTTTCTTAACTCACATGTTTTCTCGTCACTGTTTGTTTGTTGTATTTCTCTTTTTCTTTTTTATAGGCTGTCCAGGCTGCTCACAGAGCTGAGGATATAGTTATCAACTCTCTCAGACTAGCCAAGGACGAAGAGGGTAGGCGCATTGCTGCCGTGAAGTCCTTTGAGATAGCTAAAAAGAAGTCTCAAAAGCTCATTCCAAGTTAGTAGAGGCCAATCATGCCAAGAAGAGCGCCGAGGCTGCCTTGGACGTGGTGGAGAGGCAGGCTGAAGGTCAAAGGATACTTTTTCGTCAAGCCGAGGAACAATTAACTGCCTCTAAAGAACAAATCATTGCCTCAAAAAGAAGTTAGAGGACACCGAGAAAGCCCGATATCAAGCCGAGTAAAACGGCTACGACATAAGAGTGGTAAAAACCGAGGAAACCTTAAGTGTTGACGTCATGAGGGTGTGTAAACACTACTGCTCCCAAGTGTGAGATGAGGCCCTCAACCAAGCTGAGGTTGAGGCCTCTTCTACTCTTAGGAAGGCAGAAAACATGTACTACCCCCCCAGCCATTCGTGTCTCCTCATCCACCAGCTCTGAGGTAGACCCTCCTCTCGAGGCGGTGGAACCTGAGAATGACAATTTTGACAAGGTCCTCCCCTTTTCGAGCAGCCCTCCAAAAGCAGTCGAGCAACCTGGGGTGCAAGAAAATGATGCTGAGGTGATTAAGGGAATGGCCCCTGATGCCACCAAGCCCCCGACTGCTCCCCAGGATCCTACCAAAGACAAGGAAGCACCCATAATGGAGATTGTCCTTGCCAGTCTTCCAATATCTGCCAAAGGTGACCCCCAAGGTACTGACCAGGGATCCTTAGAGGCTGCAATTTCCTAGTCCAAGGCCTCACCTCAAGAAAAAATTGTAATAAAAATGAAGTAGACTCTAGTATAGCTCTTTTTTCTTGTTTTTCTTTTCATTCGTTTTGTCTGTAACTTCTGCTCTTGTTTTCCAAGTTTGTAACCGAGCTGCCCCCATTTGTACTCAATCTGCCTTGCTTTAAGGCGTTAATTAATGAAAGTCATATATATTTTCTTTTTTCCCATGATTCTCATATTGGTGTTGATATAATTTCTATCTTATCTAACATTTAATAAATGTAGTAATGAGATAAAACTCTCCTTATTAATCTGCATAAGTAATAGAAAACAAATTTTAATCTGCATATGGTCAGCAGCAAAACAAATTGAATCCACGAAGTCCATCACCTCGGCAAAGCATAATTTTAATTTCAAGGACATACACAGCAACGTAGCATACATATAGGCTTGAACTTACTTTGCTCCTTTCTTATTAGCGAGTTTAAAGGACCAGAGGGATAACCAATTCTCAAAACAAAAACAAAAAAATACAGGTATGCCCGTAAATGCTTTAAGTAATGCTCATGAGCATTCATTTGAGCCTTAAGTATGTGGTCTATGGAGTCCAAAATAATTAAGGCTTTGCCCTGACACTTGGTAAAGTAATAAGAAGTATTAATTTACCCAAAGTATGTGGTCCATGGAGCCAGGCACAGCTAAGGTCCTATTTAATACTTAGAAAAATAATTATAAGATATCAATTTACCCAAGGTATGTGGTTCGAGGAGCCAGGCATGATCAAGGTTCTGTTTGATACTTAAATAGATGTCAGAGAGTATTAATTTACCCAAAGCATGTGGTCCGAGGAGCCAAGCATAGCTGAAATTCTATTTAATACTTAGAAAAATGATTGTAAGATATCAATTTACCCAAGATATATGGTCCGAGGAGCGATGCATGACCAAGGTTCTATTTGATACTTAGATATATGTCAGAGAGTATTAATTTACCCAAAACATGTGGTCTAAGGATCTAGGCATAGCTGAAGTTTTGTTTAATACTTAGAAAAATGATTATAAGATATCAATTTACCCAAGGTATGTGGTCCGAGGAGCGAGGCATGACCAAGGTTCTGTTTGATACTTAGATAGATATCAGGGAGTATTAATTTACCCAAAACATGTGGTCTAAGGATTCAAGTATAGATAAGGTTTTGTTTAATACTTAGAAAAATGATTATAAGATATCAATTTACCCAAAGTATGTGGTTCAAGGAGCCAAGCATGACCAAAATTCTGTTTAATACTTAGATAGATGTTATGGAGTATTAATTTGCTCAAAGCATGTGGTCTGAGAATCCAAGCATAACTAAGGTTCTGTTTAATACTTAGATAGATGTCATGGAGTATTAATTTACCTAAAGCATATGGTCTGAGGATCCAGGCATAACTGAGGTTCTATTTAATACTTAAAAAAATTATTATAAAATATCAATTTACCCAAGGTATGTGGTCCGAGGAGCAAGGCATGACCAAGGTTTTGTTTGATACTTAGATAGATGTCAGAGAGTATTAATTTACCCAAAGCATGTGATCTAAGGATCCAGGCATAACTGAGGTTTTGTTTAATACTTAGAAAAATAATTATAAGATACCAATTTACTCAAGGTATGTGGTTCGAGGAACCAGACATGTCCAAGATTCTGTTTAATACTTAGATAGATGTCAGAGAGTATTAATTTACCCAAAGCACGTGGTCCAAGGATCCAAGCATAGCTGAGGTTCTGTTTAATACTTAGAAAAATGATTATAAGATATCAATTTATCCAAGGTATGTGGTTCGAGGAGCCAGGCATGACCAAAATTCTGTTTAATACTTAGATAGATGTTAGGAAGTATTAATTTACCCAAAGCATGTGGTCCGAGAATCCAGACATAACTAAAGTTTTGTTTAATACTTAAATAGATGTCATGGAGTATTAATTTACCCAAAGTATGTGATCCAAGGATCTAGGCATAGCTGAGGTTCTATTTAATACTTAGAAAAATGATTATAAAATATCAATTTACCCAAGGTATGTGGTCCGAGAAGCCAAGCATGACCA
Source organism: Quercus suber (assembly GCF_002906115.3). Lineage (NCBI taxonomy): Eukaryota > Viridiplantae > Streptophyta > Magnoliopsida > Fagales > Fagaceae > Quercus > Quercus suber. The sequence goes on from NW_027069878.1 coordinate 145,011, forward strand.
AGGTTCTATTTGATACTTAGATAGATGTCAGGGAGTATTAATTTACCTAAAGCATGTGGTCCGAGGATCCAGGCATAGCTGAGATTCTATTTAATACTTAGAAAAATGATTATAAGATATTAATTTACCCAAGGTATGTGGTCCGAGGAGCTAGGCATGACCAAAATTCTATTTAATACTTAGATAGATGTTAAGGAGTATTAATTTACCCAAAGCATGTGGTCCGAGAATCCAGACATAACTACAGTCCTGTTTAATACTTAGATAGATGTCATGGATTATTAATTTACCCAAAGCATGTGGTCTGAGGATCCAGGCATAACTGAGATTCTATTTAATACTTAAAAAAATGATTATAAAATATCAATTTACCCAAGATATGTGGTCCGAGGAGCCAAGCATGACCAAGATTCTGTTTGATACTTAGATAGATGTCAGAGAATATTAATTTACCCAAAGCATGTGGTCTAAGGATCCAGACATAGCTGAAGTTCTGTTTAACATTTAGAAAAATGATTATAAGATATCAATTTACCCAATGTATACAGTCTGAGGAGTCAGGCATGACCAAGGTTCTGTTTGATACTTAGATAAATGTCAGGAAGTATTAATTTACCCAAAACATGTGGTCCAAAATGCTAGGCATAGCTAAGGTTATGTTTAATACTTAGAAAAATTATTATAAGATATCAATTTACTCAAGGTATGTGGTCCGAGGAGACAGGCATAATCAAGGTTTTGTTTGATACTTAGATAGATAGTAGAACGCATGACACGCAATGTAACAAACCCAAACATGGTGAAGAAAGCTTTCATTAATAATAATACCTTCTCAAGTTATTTACATTCCAGGAGTATGGTATAGCCTTTTCCTCTAGGTCTTCAAGATAATATGCACCTATTCCAGCCACTGATGTGATACGATATGGCACTTCCTAATTGGGTCCCAATTTTCCCCATGCTGGGTTCTTTGCAATTCCTAAAATCTTTCTTAATACCAAGTCTCCGTGTGCCAGTGGCCTTAGCTTTATGTTGGCATCATACCCTTACTTGAGCTTGTGTTGATAGTAGGCCAATTGGACCACGGTATTTTCTCTTCGCTCTTCAATTAAGTCTAAGCTCTTCTCCAATAGCCCATCATTGCTGTTCGGAGTGAAAGAACTTGTTCTTAGCGTGAGGAATCCAGTATCTAGACGAATAACAGTTTCAGCCCCATAAGTTATTGAAAAGGGAGTCTCCCTAGTAGACCTACGGGGTGTAGTTCGGTACGTCCAAAGGACGTGTGGCAGTTCTTCTACCCATTTACCCTTTGCGTCGTCTAGCCTCTTTTTAAGCCCACCCATTACAACCTTGTTAACAGCTTCAGTCTGTCCGTTCCCCTGTAGATATGCCGGGGTGGAATATCTATTCATTATAACCCAGGTCACAGCAATACCTCCTGAAGGCCTTGCTATCAAACTACAATCCATTGTCCGAGATGCGGGTATGAAGGATTCCAAACTGAATGACAATATTCTTCCAAACAAAATTCTTGGCGTCTACATCCCTAATATTTGCCAATGATTCAGCTTCAACCTACTTGGTGAAGTAATCCGTACCGACCAACGGATATCTTTTATTCCTTGCTACTCTAAGGAAATGACCTACGATGTCCAATCTCCATTGAGCAAAAGGCCAAGGGCTGGACAGTGGATTAAGGACTCCTCCAGGTTGATGAATGTTTGGTACAAATCTTTGGCATTGGTCACACTTCGTCACATATTCTTATGCTTCCTTCTGTATATTTGGCCACCAATAGTCTTGTTTGAGGGCCCTGTAAGACAAAGATCTACCCTCCGTGTGGCTTTCACAAATCCCTTCATGTAATTCTTCTAGGAGTGGCTCAACTGCTTTAGGGCGTATGCATAGCAGATATGGGCCAGAAAAGGATCTCTTAGACAACTTTTGGTACTCAGACAGCCAAAACTGAGGAGCTTTCCTGCGTACCTTGTTGGCTTTGGACTTACTCTCAGGCAATATATCTTCCTTAAGGAATAGGACAATAGAGTCGATCCAACTAGGCCCCACCTTTATTTGATGAACATGAACCCCATTTCCCTCTACTTTAGTAAGTTTACACAAGTTTTCCACAAGGATCACCCGAGGTAGGCTTTTTGCCAAGGATGTTGCCAACGTTGTAAGAAAGTCAGCATGTGTATTCCTATTTCTAGGGATTTATGACAAATTAAAAGACTCAAATCCAGACTATAAATGTCTAACCTGATTCAAATATTCCTGTATTCTGAGATCACTGGCTTCCAACTCTCCTTGGACTTGGCCCACAACTAGCCTTGAATTAGAGAATATTTTCACTGTTTTTCCACCCATCTTCTGAACCATGGTCATCCCTACCAGCAGAGCTTCATACTCAGCTTCATTGTTTGTGACCGAGAAGCTCAATCTCAAGAATTTCTCAATTATAATCCTCTCAAGAGATATCAAAACTAGCCCCACTCGAGATCTTCTGTAATTCACCGCACCAACAACATAAACCTTCCAGGACAAAGGTTCTTGCAAGGAGATTACACCAACCAATTTTCCATCCATGTTTTGCTCCCCTAGTTTCTCCTCTAATGGGGTTTTAGCAAACTCAGCCACCAGGTCGACGAGGACTTGACCCTTGACAGAGGTGCGAGGCATGTATTTGATATCAAAAACCCCTAGGATCGTACCCCACTTTGCAATTGTCAAAGTGTAGTTAGCGCTCTGAAGTAGAGATCTGAGCGGGAGCTGGGTTAAAACAACAACTATATATGATTGGAAATAGTGGGGGAGCTTACGTGTAGCATGCACCACTGCTAGAATTGCCTTCTTAAGTGGTAAGTAACGGACCTCGGCCTCATGTAGTAACTTGCTCACACAATAAACTGGCCTTTGTACACCACCATCAACCTGTATCAGCACCAAGCTCACCGTGTGGGGGGCCACAGCAATGTAGGCAAACAAAACCTCATCCATCTCAGGTCTGAACATAATGGGTGGCCGAGAAAGATACTCTTTCAACTGATGGAAAGCCATGACACATTCCTCATTCCATGCAAATCCATTTTACTTGTTCAACAGCTGAAAGAAAGACCTACACCTGTCTGTTGACCAAGAGATGAATCGGTTTAGAGTAGCGGTCATCCCTGTTAGCTTCTAAACCTCTTTGGAGTTTTAAGGTGGCTGTAAATTATTAATTGCCTTAATCAGGTCAAGGTTGACTTCAATTTCACGGTGTGTGACCATATAGCCCAAGAACTTCCCTGATCCAACACCAAAAAAACACTTAGAAGCATTAAGTCGCAACTTGTGTCTCCTCAAGATCTCAAATATATTCCCGAGGTCATTAACGTGCTCAGATTCCAACTTGCTCTTGACCACCATGTCATTTATGTAAACCTCAATGTTTTTCCCTAGCTGTGGCTCAAACATCCTGGTCATCATCCTTTGATAGGTAGCCCTTATATTCTTCAAACCAAATGGCATCACTTTGTAATGGTAATTCCCAATGGGAGTGACAAAAGTTGTCCTCTCTTGGTCATCCAAAGTGAAAGGTATTTGGTGGTAGCCTTGAAAAGCGTCCAAAAAGCTCATCCGAGGATGACCTACAGTGGCATCTACTAACTGGTCTATCCGAGGCATGGGAAAGGTTTTTTGGGCAAGCCTTGTTCAGATCTATGAAGTCCACATATACTCACCACTTTCCATTTTTCTTCTTCACAACAACAATATTGGCCAGCCATTCAAGGTAGAACACTTCTTTAATAACCCTAGCCTGCTAAAGTTTCATCACCTCATCCTTAATAGTGTCAGAATGATCCTTAGATGAGCGCCTAAGTGGTTGTTTCCTAAGGATGAAAAATGGATTGACGTTTAAATGATGGCAAATGAAACTCGGATCCACCCCCAGAGCTTCGTAAGCATTCCAAGCGAACACATCAATGTTTCTCTTTAGAAACTCTACCAACTCTTCCTTCTCTTGAGGCGGTAGCTGAGCCCCAACCTAAAAAAACTTCTCCGGGTCATCACCTACAACAAATTTCTCTAAATCCTCACATTTTGCCTCCATGGCTGGCCCATCTATAGGTAATACTGGAGATTTTGACTACTACAAGCCTCCCTCGATAGAGACCGATGACTTAGCTGCAAGTTAATGCATAATTGTAGCCACGAGGCATTGCTTAGCCATGGATTGACTCCTTACCAACTCCTTAATCTAGTCCCCTAATGGATACTTCACTTTCAAATGCAGAGTTGAAGAAACAGCCCTTAGGGCATGAAGCCAAGGTTTTACCACAATGGCCATGTAGAGAGAGTATACATCCACCACAATGAAGTCTACTTCAACTACCTCTGATCCTGCCTGCCTGGGCAACCTAATCTAACCCCTTAGGATGACAACTTTCCTGTTGAAACTCACCAAAGGTGAATCATAAGCTGTCAGGTCTTTAGGTTTTAAGTTCAGCCCTCTGTACAAATCAGGGTACATAATCTCTGCACCACTGCCCTGGTCTACCATCACCCCCTTCACATCATACCCTCCTATTCTGAGAGTGACCACTAAAGCATCATCGTGTGACTGGATGGTTCCCATCTTGTCTTCGTCCGAAAAACTCAATGCCGGTCAGATTTCCACTCTAGCTCTCTTTGGCTTAGAATTAGAGTCCTCGACTGCTATCCGAGCTACGGACATTACCCTAAAAGGCTGAGAACTAATTCTCCCAAGTGCAGCAAAAGATGACATTGATTGTGCCCAATGAGGGCCTTGAAGAAGCACTCCCTTGAGCCCCTGACCTTGCTTAACCTCATTGCCCGTTAGATTAATACAAAAACTGTTGTAACCTTCCTTCTCTAACAAATTGTTCCAGATAATTCCACAGAGTTCTACAATCCTCGGTGGTATGTCCCCGCTCCTAGTGGTATTGGCAATGAAGGCTCTGATTGTGCCTCAAGGGGTCTCTACTTATTTTGTTCGGCCATTTGAAATACAGCTCATTCTTGATCTTCTCAAGACATGATGCACTAGTTCTCGGAACACAATGTTTACCACCTAAGGAGTCGTAGACCCAGATTGTCCAGCAAAATCTCTTCGCGGTCTATTATTGTTATAGCGGTCCAACCTAAAATATCTCCTCTCCTGAGAGATAACCTTACCCTTTCCCTTACCTTGCTGTTGGTCCTCCCCAACCCTCTTATACTCATCAATCTGATCCATGAGTTGGTGTACACTGGTGATAGGTTTCCCAGTCAAAGACTTCCTTAAACCATACTCAGTAGGTAGGCTAACCTTGAAAGTCCTGATGGCTACGTCATCAAAATCACCATCAATCTCGTTGAACACCTCCCAATATCTGTCCGAATACATTTTTAGGGTCTCTCCTTCTCTCATGGACAGGGACAATAAAGAATCCAAAGGCCGAGAAACCCTGCTGCATGTGATAAAGCGGGATCCGAATGCCTAGGTGAGTTCCTTAAAGTAATTAATGGAAGCAACGCCCAGACCATCAAACCACCTCATCGTCACAGGCCTTAAGCTGGATGGGAATACCTTGCACATCAATATCTCATTCTTAGAGTGCACAGCCATTCTCTGATTGAAGTGGCTAACGTGCTCCACAAGGTCTGTTATTGTACATGGTGAAGGTGGGCTGAGTGAATTGTCAAGGAAGTCTCCCTCCTTCAATCCTGCGCGTAAAAGGTAATCTAAAAATTTGGTTGAGTGCTCTACTCATAACATCATTTCTCAGGCCTCTCGAAGATGAATTTCTGTTTCTGCGCTCATGATGGTATTCTTCATCATAAAAGAAAGACTCACTAGGAGGGGTCCTTGATCTGCACCTATAGCTACCATCCTTTTTATTGTCGGAAGAGCAATCGGAATTGGAAGGAGCTTGCTTTCGCCATTCGTGGCATAAGCTTCTCTTCAAGTGATCAATTTCCAGCTGCATGGCTCTGGTATTTTTCTCATGAAAGAGATGGCTACCACCCCAAGAATGGCTCTTACTAGTATGAGTAGTATGCACACTCCCCTCCCGGTCCCTTCTCTGCTCCAGATCACACAAGTGATCTTGACACTGAGACCCCAAAGATTCCGCCTGGTTTAGACCCCAACCTGCCATCGTTGAACATTATACTCATTGTATCACCACTAATTCCCACAGATGACGCCAATTGTGAGGACCTAATTTGAGTCTCTAGCCCAAAAAGTAGATGGACTTAGGCCTAAAAAACTCAAAACAATAAATTTGTAGATAATGGGTTGGAAAACTAGGCTAAAATGAATTGGACAACAAATAAGGTGGGTTCCAATGACAAGAAATTGAAAATGAACAAGTTTTAATTACAAAAAATCGTCCTCGGCACGATCCAAAGAGATCAATTCTTATATATTGCTCTTAAGTTTGATTACAAATTTGGTTCCTGATTGCTATAGTATTTTCTTCTTGATCTCCATCCCCCTCTCCCGCTGCTTCCTCCTTCTTTTATACTCTCTTCTCTTCTCCTCTCATCTTTACCCTTCACGTGCAAGCTAGATAGTTGGTGTTGATACTTGTCCCATTGGCACCTTCCATAAGTCTTCATGTAGTAACTGTAAGGCTGAAAACTACTGTTTAGGCATCACCTCCACATTAATGCGACCAGAGAGTTAGCTACAAAGCATTTAATAATATTAATTGAAGAATTTGGATTGTGCTTATCCCTTAATAATGAAGTTTTGTAGCTTGATATTCTGATAAAATAATATCAATTTAATAATATTAAAATTTTGAAATTTTAGATTTGCGCATGTTAAATAATATCCCTTAATTTAAGAAATATATCCTAACAAATAAAAAATAATGTTAATCTAATTTTATTTAATGATAAGAATAAATTAGAGTCCTCGTAGTATACTATTCTTTTTTAGTTCTTTAAAAATTTAATAAAATTTCTATAATTTGGTGAAGTCACGTGACGCAACCACAGTGTCTAAACCCAACTTTTATTATATATAATATAATAAAATATGATGCTATGATATGATATATGACTAATCACTAATTAGTGCAATGCACGAGCTTTTTTTCTTTTTCTTTTTCTTTTTCTTTTTTCTTTTTAATAGTAATGCACGAACTAATTGAAAAGCTATATATATAACCAAAACTTTAAATGCTATATATATAACCAAAACTTAGTTATGGAGAACATTATCATTGATATACCGTTGGCTTATTGCATAATTCAGGAAAAAAAATAAAAAATAAAACATAAAAGAATCAGTGATTATAATTTATTTTATATATATAATTTTTATTTTGAGAATCTAATTTATAATTGGATAAAAAATTTGAAAATTAACAAGAGAGTAGCCCTATTTTTTAGGAAATATTTTAGTGAGAATTAGAGTTGTATTTTAACCGCCAAATTATCTTTTAGTTTTGTGTCCACTTAAACATAATGGTGTAGGGACATTTTTAAACCAAAAAATAAGGAATTTAAATAGGAAAAGCTCCTTAAATAATACTAGCTTCATCACACGCGCTTCGCGCGTGCGAAAAGACTTTTTCTTTTTCTTTTTCTTTTTCTTTTAGTGATCCTATTTTGTAGAAAAAAATACTTTGTTTTTTTTATTACAATATATATATAATTTTTATTTTAAAAATCTAATTTATAAGTAAATAAATCTTTTTTTTTGAAGCAAAGTGAATAAATCAATTTGAAAATTAACATGAGAGTAGTTTTATTTTTTAGACAATATTTTAGTAAGAGTTAGAATTACATTTTTGAAGCAAATGAAAAAAATTTTGAACTAAAAAATGAAAAACCTAAATAAAAAAAAAAAAAAACTCTTTAAATAATAGTATAAATTAATTTAAATAATATTAATTTCCATCAAGGAAGTGAATCTATTCTATTTTGCACCAATGACTTTGGCAGATGACATGGCTAAGTTGCAAGTTCAGTTGTTTGACTCTTGCCCATATTATCCACCAGAATCTCACCACGTGTATAGAGAGCCTCAATCCCCATTTGCCACTCGTTCTAAATTCTCTTACCCGCACGTACTACATGACTTGACTCAACCGAACCAACGGTCCAGATTCATTTGGTATTACACGTGTACGATGTAGATAATCGAAACCGTTTCTCTATCTCATGCGATTTTACCCACTTTTTTTATATTCCCCTCTCCGAGAAAAAATCGAGTGCTCCTCACACTCAAACATATCCAGTTTTTTTTTTTCTTCTCTGTGAGAAACATTCACCGCAGGTGTGGCTACGCCGGAAAATTCACCCACTTCCGACCGGATATCCACGGTCTGGTCAGTTTACCGGTCATCGTCGAAGGTACCGATCGTCAATTTTCTTTCTTTCTAATTCTCCATTTCTAGGGCAATCGCATTTCTGTTACTCATTTGCAATTGAAAATTGAAAATTCACGTTCAACTTTTTTCTTTTTTTTTTTGCTGAAAATTTATATCAGTTTAGGGTTTCGTTTTAAATATGAATTTGTAAGAGATTTTGATACAATGTTTCATTTTGCAATTAATTTTTTTTTTTTTAATTTGTTTTGGCTAATTGTATGTCCGTACACTAAAAGCAAAGCTTCGGTGTCTTTCGCAGATGTTACTCTGAATAATATTCTTAAATACTTCATTGAGACGTAAACAACGTGCGGTGAAAGTGAAAATTGAATCGCAAAGCAAAAATGGTACCTTCTAGATTCTTAATTCTTATGTTGGAACTTTTCCCATGTAGTGCTTCCTCTTCTTTTTTTTTTAATTATTATTTGGGTTTTGGGGTTTGTTTGTTTGTTACTAATGTTTTGTTTTGTCATTATATATGTGTGTGTTACTGTGTTTGTGAAAAATATGGCATTTGAGTGAATTTGCAGCTTCAATGTTGGGACATTTATAAATTTAATATTTTTGGATATTTATTGATATGGAATGTCTTTTTCCAAACTAAGTTTCTGGGCATGGTTGAGGTTGAAGTGAGAGAATTGATCAGGGTCGACCCGTTCTTTTGAAGGTTTTTTAAATTTTGAAATGATCCATTGTTAAAAAATTGAAACGGCTTCCACACGGTATATGGAATGTGATGGACCGATGGTTCATTGCCAGTGAGAGGATGGTCTTCTAGGGCTACAAGTGTTTCACACTGCCATTTTTGCTTGCTAGATTCTCTTTCTTTTATTATCCTAGTTTATTTTAGATTAAAAATACTTAGGCTTCAGAAAATGGTAGGTTGGAGGCTAATGATGTATTCCTTTTGGTTGGATGGATCGGATTTTGGCAAGCCTAGAAAAGATGTAAATCTGTAATAGTGAGGGAGGGAGGAATTAATTGAGTGTATATGTTGGCTCAGTTTGGCTGCAAGTATGCAGTATTCTGAGCCTGATTTTGCACTGTGCTCTGTGTTTTGCTAGCAGCACTCCTTTGTAAACTCTAATATGCTTATATAATAAGTAATAAAATTTCATTAAAGATATTAAGGTTCTTTTTTTTTTTATAACTTTTGTTGTCCTTTACCTAGACAATGAAAATATCACCATTCAAATTTTAAGAAGATATGTAAAAGTATATTCCAATTCTTTGGAAAAGGAAGAAAATATATTAAGGGTGAGAAGAGCTGGGGGAAAATGAACCTTGTGTATTGTGACTAACTGGATGTTTGAATTAAACCTTTCTGTTCGTATTCACCATAAGGAAGTGTTTGCATGCTGTGTTAGTGTCTGTAACAGTTTAGTGATTGATTCTGGCAGTCTTTGCAGGACAAGGGATTTTGGATGTCAAAGGGTGCTGGACATGTAAACGATGTAGACCCAACATTTGATAATACTTCCAGAATTGAACCAAAGCGATCACATCAATGGTTTGTAGATGCTGCTGAAACAGAGCTGTTCCCTAACAAGAAGCAAGCAGTGCAAGCTCCAAACAACAAATCAAGTTCAGGAATGTCAAATGCTAATATTCCTTCTTGGGAGAATGCCTCAAGTTTTCATTCAGTCCCAAGCCAGTTCAATTACCGCTTTTTTGGATCTGAAACAGCGAGGCCTGTCAATTTTGCTGAAAGGAATATTGTTGTTGAAACAGAGAATCCAAATGTGAGAAGAAAGAGTATGGATGAACAATTTGGAGAAGACGCATCTGTTGGTTTGTCCATATCTCATGCTATGGAAGATCCTGAAACATGTCTTACCTATGGTGGAATAAGAAAGGTCAAAGTCAATCAAGTTAAGGATTGTGATAATGGGGTGCATATGCCAAAGGGACACGATTCTAATGGGGAAAATATCAGTCACCTGTCTTCAGGTCAGGCCTATAACAGAGAAAGTGAAGCTGGTTTTGCATCAATAGGGCAGCCTTATAACCAGGATGACAATGTTACTTTAATGGGTCATACCTACAATAGGGGAGATGCCAATATCAGATCGACAGGTCCCACCTTTGGAAATGAAGATGGTAATTCCATTTCAATGGGTGACACGTACGGTAAGGGGGAAGCTAATATAATATCTTTTGGCGGGTTTCCTGATGAACAAGATATTATCCCTGTGGGAAGGCCAGTCAGCAACTATGATTTATTATACACTCAGTCTTCAGTTCAAACATTAGAAACAGCCCACGAGAAAGAATCAGATCAAACAAATGCCAATACGGTTCTTAGTACCACTCCAGTAGCTAAATTAAGACCTGAATCTGTTTCCAAGAATAAGCCAGAATTCAAAACATCAAGGAAAGAAGCTCCAAACAGCTTCCCCTCTAATGTTAGAAGCTTGATCTCAACGGGCATGCTTGATGGTGTTCCTGTGAAGTATGTTTCCTTGGCACGGGAGGTAATTTCCCTTCTTTTTTTCATTCATTTTTTGAACTTCAGTTGCCATTTCACTTTACTGACTTACAATTATATTTTTACATTTAACTAGGAGCTTCGTGGAATTATAAAAGGTTCTGGATATCTTTGTGGGTGTCAGTCTTGCAATTTTTCTAAGGTGAGTAATCCATTGATTCATAACTTGGTGCAGCAAAATATCTTGAGAGCTAACTGTTGAATCTGTATGGTTTCTGCATAGGTGCTGAATGCTTATGAGTTTGAGCGCCATGCTGGTTGTAAAACAAAACATCCAAACAATCACATATACTTCGAGAATGGAAAGACTATCTATCAGATTGTACAAGAATTAAGAAGCACGCCTGAGAGTTTGTTGTTTGATGCAATTCAGACTGTTTTTGGAGCACCTATTAATCAGAAGTCCTTTCGCATTTGGAAAGGTAGCAAAAATTCATACATATCAATTGTTGCTCTCTTTTCTTTTCTTTTCTTTATAAAAAATGTTCATGGTTTAGCTTTTCATTAACTCTCCCACTGTTTTGGGGGGAGGGGGGCTGCCATATTTTAACTGTGACACTAATCTTCTTCTTTCTTCCCATACTTAATTTATTTTTGTTTTGATTCTTTGTTTCCTCTCTTTTTCTAGAATCATTTCAAGCAGCAACTCGCGAGCTTCAGCGTATATATGGAAAGGAAGAACTGAATATATAGGAGTATTCTAGATGAGCCTTAGTCAGAGTGTAATATAAGGTGAAATGTGCATAGAACAAGTACAACTCTTTTGTAAATTATGTACTCTATCCCTTGGTAAGGAAGAACAGGTGTTTTTTTGTTCTTTCGGTGCAAGTACAACTCTTTTGTAAATTATATAATCACTTGGTAAGGAAGAACAGGTGTTTTTTGTTCTTTTGGTGCAGAATGATGTAAAACATGATATTGTGCTTTCATCCATCGAGATGAGGTGCTTTGCAATGGTATTTATTATGTTATGGAAAACTAGTGCTTGTGATTTTCTCATCCAACTTAAGTGTTTCAGATGTACAGATCCAAGAGTGTACGTATACAACAATAAAACATTAAAACTTATTCAGATTATCATGTTTAATTCTCCTATAGAGTAAAGTTTAAATCAGTTGCTTCACTTCTTGAATAACTCTCATGTTGTGTTGAATCGGACTCATTTCCTTCATCCTCGCCAAGTTTAGTATAAAACACATACAAAACTCCCATGGTGTCTTTAAATCTGAATATTTCCTGAGGGAAGCTTCTCTCGAATTGCTGATGTAATAAAAGAGGAGGCATTTTTAAGATTGCTATATGAAACAAGATGTCGGGATTGGGGAGGCCAAGAAGAATATGGATCCAGTGACCAAAACCGTGGTCTTAATCTCAGCTGGCTGATAAACGGGAAATAGGTACTTAACCAAGGATCAAAATTATAATCCAGAGACATTCTTTGTTTACACCTTACAATTTTACAAGTCGGCTTATTATAAGAAGTTAACCACGTCTTTTAGAGTCTCTTTCAAGAAGGAACTCGATTTTCAAGGGGCAAATTTACTCATCTAATAAAAAGCAAAACTCGTCTTTCTACATTAGAAACTACAATTTATATAAACTGTTCATTTCCCAAGCAAAAGAAAGAAAGCGGGTAGAAAACAAATAAAGCTGTCGTTTGCCACAAGATACACATCAAATGTTAGCCACGAAATAAGATTTTCAAATAAAGAAGCTACCCTTCACACACTAAAACAAGTTCGGAAAGAATGAGTCAGGAAAATTACAAGCACCCATCACATTGTTATGACAATTAGTTTTTTCTGTTTCTTTTTCCATTTCCAGACAGTGTGACCTCCATGACATGTCCCTGCTCAAACAATGGGTGTTCTTAAGATCCACAGCAAGCTGATTTTTGGGCAGCTTGACCAGCTCCAGCTGCCTGGTCTGGTTGATTGATCCTAATGGTTGTAGGCTGCAATGACAACCACAGAAAGACATTTTCAAAACCTGATACCAAGAGTGACCACCAGTAGTATCATTTATACTTCATTCTTATTCAAGTTTTTTAAGGCAGGATTTTAAAGTACCTCGGCCCTAGAGTCTGTGTCTGCAAGCCTTTGCTTTATATCCCTTGCTATCGAAAAGAAAACTTGCTCCACATTTAGATTTGTCTTTGCACTCTGCAAGGAAAAGTGCATTTGAGTACATAACTAAACTAATTAACAAGTTTCAATAATGAGTAAGCATTACTTACAGTTTCAAAGAACTTGATACCATACTCATCAGCAAGTGCTTGGCCCTTGGATGTAGGCACAGCCTAACAAGAAAAAAAGCAAGATTATAATAAAAGATGATTGGGGATGATGCTAAGTGCAAACAATCATCCACAAAGGCAGAATGAAGGAACTAGAAGGATGATTAATTCTAGATACTAATCAAAGTAAGCTTTCTTTTTTTCACCCTAGAGCAAAAGAGGCTTTATGAATAATCATACACAAAGGAACATACCCTTTTGCTTTCATCCATGTCAGCCTTGTTCCCTACCAGTATCTTGTTGACATTATCTGAAGCATGCTGTTCAATGTTGCGAATCCAATTCCTAATGTCTGTAAACAGTGAGAAGACAGGTCTATAAAAAAGCAGTAGAAATCCAAGACACCATAAATTGTCAACCAACAACCTCAGTGAGACTTGATAATGCAACAAAAAAATAAACATCCAATTATCCAAATCTTTAACTGCTCTATCTATGTGTGTGCACAAGCACATAAGAAAAGAAGAGAGGGGTGAGGGACTTACTGTTGAAAGATGATTCATCAGTCACATCGTAGACAAGCAAAATACCCATGGCTCCCCGATAGTAAGCTGGAAATAAAAATTTAAAAACAGAGTTACTAGGGAAAATAATATGAAGACGCAACCTCGATAAGCATTTGTAGCAGCAGTTCAAAACAATGAAAGACAAAAAATTACAAGAAAACAGCAATAGAAACCATCCAACCACCCAGTATAAGTGTTTAAACAATACTATCTTGATCATATTAGAAAGACCAACATACAGCATTCAGATGATCCTAGACATTTTATCTAACATACTTTCCAGTAAATGAGACCAAGTGGTGGAGACGACCAGAATCCCTGAGAAGGTTCACTGGAGCAAAATGTTAAAAGACACAATTGGGCATTTTGAAAGGGGGGTCTAAAACAATTTCCCAGGATGAGGGCATAACTCTCGTGTTGCACCTCCAAACTGCCTCAATGCAAATATGCCACGCATTAATGCCAAGTCCATTAATGTGAACCTCATTGTGCCATGGCTCAAGCCCCTGATCCACATCAGCAGTTCCCCCAGTTGCTCTCCTCCCAAGGTCCCATTTTTACAATTCATTTTGTTAGGTATGTACCCTAAACTAATGCTCCTGATCCACTTCAGCAGTTCTCTCAGTTGCCCTTCTCCCAAAGTCCCATTTCCATAAGTAATTTTTTTAGGTTCATATCTTCGGAGCCACAAACAAGAAAAGCAGAGATCTATCTGCTTGAGCTTGGGATAGATGTTAAGCCTGGCTGAAGCTAAAATCAAACCACAGTATCTACTCAAGTTCAGTTTTAACAAGCTAATAATTGACTTATATGTTAGCAGGCCGCTCGGGGACTCCTTTAATAATTTTATTATATTATAATATTAAACAATGGAACAGAAAACCCATGCAATGGACCAAAGTTTACAGCTAACATGGTAGTGGAAGAAAAAAGCAGGAGGGCTTGTTACAGAGAGCAACCCTCTTTTGAATCTATATTCTAGAAGGGCTTAGGTACTAAACATTTATTTCTAGATAATTCAACAGTTGGGGGTGGGGGGATTTAAAACCTGGATGTTTTCATTGGAAACACAAAGAGGTACCAGTCAAGCTACAAGGCTCTTGGCCCTAGGCATTATTATTTAATTATGGAGTAAGATGGTGCACCAAAATTGATGGGATCATCTGTCGCACTTTAGAAACTGATGAGAGAGTCAGCAACTTTCTTTCACCCATACATGGTTATTGCCATCCTATGTTGAGCCATTTCATATGCTTATGAGCTTAATTTTGAAATATTGAGAATTTTAACCCCCAAAAAAAAAAAAAAAAAAAAAAATCCTTGTTGTTTGTTGCTTTCTCTTGTGTTCGCCGTCATGAACACCTTGTATTTGCTTTCTTCGTTTTTTTCATCTTGATTAATATTATTCTTATTACCTATCAAAAATAAATAAATAAATAAAGAGCCTTTCAACTGGCTCAGGCTTGTTCACTAAGAAACAAACAAGCCAAGCCCAAGATAATTGCAACTGGCCCAGGTGAAAAACTCTTTGTTAATGGAATCCTAGTGCACCACCAAAAACTAAATTGATTTTTAGAAAATGCCATTTGTCAAAACTGTAAGATAAAGCTTATCAAATCAACTGGTTTCAGAGTGGAAAATTACCCACCAAATCACTTCCCTTCATAAGTAGTATCTACCTTCCACAATTAAAGAACATCTACACCTGTAATAATTAAAAAGAATTACCAGTTGTGATTGTTCGGAACCGCTCCTGACCAGCAGTGTCCCAAATTTGCAGTTTAATCCGTTTTCCATCAAGTTCAATGGTTCTAATCTTAAAATCAATGCTGCAAGAGAAATAATGACATGGTAGATTGGTAAAATTCTTCAAGAATCCAACACTAACTGCTGCAATTCAAAGAATACAAACCCAATGGTAGTGATGAAACTAGTGGTGAAGGAGCCATCTGAGAAACGTAAAAGAAGGCAACTCTTACCCACACCTGTAGAAGTAATGAAAAAGAAACAACATGTCAAATTTTAGGTTTATCAAAAAAAAAAAATGTCAAATTTTAGGAGCAGTGTTACTAGTCCAAAATTAACTTAATGAGAGAGAGATAATCTCATTGCCCAACACACATTCTCTAGTTATGGATATTACAGATCCCCAAAAATGTCAAATTTTGGAGCAGTGTTTCTAGTCTGAAAATTAACTTGAAGAGAGAGAGAGAGAGAGAGATAATTTTCATTGCCCAGAACACATTCTCTAGTTATGGATATGAAATATCCCCAAAAAATTAAACCCCTGATATCCTCCAGCACTGACACTGTATATTATAAAAATTGCTACTGTGCCCCAGGATTCATGCACACTGTTCAACTCAAACTTAACCTCTCCACTGCTTCTGCCCAGCAATAAGTATCTTTAAGAAAGATTAGGATCCTGTAGAGCTCTTAAAATCTTATCCATTCATTTGGAAGTTAGTGGGTTGGATTTTTCCACATCATTAATAATTTAAATAGACACCAAAATGATGATACTCAAAACATTTTTTAAATATTAATGATGTTGTGGTAAAATCTAATTTAAGTATCTTTAAGAAAGATTAGGATCCTGTAGAGCTCTTAAAATCTTATCCATTCATTTGGAAGTTAGTGGGTTGGATTTTTCCACATCATTAATAATTTAAATAGACACCAAAATGATGATACTCAAAACATTTTTTAAATATTAATGATGTTGTGGTAAAATCTAATCCACTCATTTTAAAATGAATGGCTAGGATTTTAAGAACTCTAGAGGATCTTAATCCATTTTAAGAACGTTATGATTGAACTTCACAACATAATCCCTAAAAATTCACTGCCTAAAACCAGTAAACCACAATTACATATAAAATAAAAGCATTGATACAGTAATACATATTATGAGCCCAACAAGATTGTCAACATATCATCAAGTTAAAGAACCAATTAACAAATTATATAATCTCTAGCTTCAACTCAAGTACTCAACTAGATAGCACACTTGTCTCCAAAAATATGTAGAGTTCCTATAGGCTACAAGTGCTCAACTGTAAGCCCTCATTACTAGTCATATTTGTTAAGTATAGTTCATCCTAAAAAGGTTTCTCAAAGTTCAATGAGAAAAGGTATAAAAGGTCTAGTATGAATGTAGAAATGAAGTGGTATGATAAACTCTTTAGACTTCATTGTCTCTCTTGTACATGAAGGAGTCTCTTTGCAGTAAAATATATGTTTACTTACCAAAATAAATAAATAAATAAATAAAAAAGGGTATGATAAACTATGAAGCACAAGTGTGTTTCCGGATTCGGGTGCGGGTGCAGGACTCAGCAATTTTTGAAAAAGTGGGGTGTGGGTGCGGCAGGGTGCAGCGATTAAAAAATTAATAAAAATATTTTTATTTGTATTTTCTATATATTTTTACTATTAAAATATTCTTAAAAAACACATTATATGTCCTTGGTTCACAAAACAAAGAAAGAAGAAGGCAAGAAACACAAAACACAAAAGAAGCAACAAATATTCAGAATAAAATTGAGGAAGCACAGATTTAGGATGTTTGGGCCTCATTCAAAGCCAATTTCGGCTGTTTTGGCATGATTCAAGGCTGATTTCGGCATTTCGGCCGTTTTGGCCATTTCGGTCAGTTTCGGCCGCCAGCCGATACATTCCGATTCTGGCTGAATCGGCCCGGGTCGGCGCGAATCAGAGCCAAGTCAGTGGAATCGGAGCCGAGTCGGCATGAATCCGTAAAATAAAATAAAAATAAAAATAAAAAAACTCAGACGCGTCATCGACGCGCAAGCAGCCGCGTCGGACTCTAGTGCGGCACCCTCCCAACCGCGTCAGTGCTTCCTAGATGATGAAGAAGCTTTAACATTGAAAATGCTTGCTATCCTCCATCTATGCAAGGCAATGACCTAAGTAGCAAAGTCATTACCTTTAATATGCTCAATTTTTTTTTTTTTTTCCATTCACACAAAACAAGGGAACAAGTTTCAATGATTTTTTCCGCCAAACACAGCATAAACTTATCAGCATAACTAATTAAAAAGTCTTTCTCTGCTAAGTGTGAGAGCAGTACTTTAATATCACTTAATTGTCTCTATACCATGAAGTAATTTAATATCTTCAAGCCAGAGCTTTCTAATGTGAGAGAGAGAGAGAGAGAGAGAGAGAGAGAGGGGGGGGGGGGACAGGGACCTAAGCCCTAGGCACACAGGATATACCCAAGGCTAGAAGAGGACTGCAAAATTTCTGATTGATCACAAGTAGGTGGTAAAGACTTTGGTCATGCATATTCCCTTGAAGGATACACAATAAATCTGTTGAATCAGTACATTCCCATGAAACCACCAACAACAGCAAAGCCTTAGTCCCAAAACTTTCAAGATCAGTCATAGATCCTCAATAGACTAATCAAGTTCGACTCAATACATTCCTCTCCACTATTCCTATGAAACCACCCATTCCAAAATCTACAGCTCACATAACACCAAAGCTACCTAGCTCCAAAGCCCATATAAGCCTCAAGGCACTCATCTAAATATATAAATGAGAATATGATACTCGATGTAAAGTAGGTCAACATAGGAAGTTAGAAACACAGCAAAGAGCTCCAAAATAGTAGTGCTAGATCAAAATAAGCCTCAGACCAGTTAAGAATCAATGCACTTTCTATGATTTTATGATATAGAAAAAGAAAGAATGGAGGGGTGAGGAGGAGACCAGGAGAGCTCATTACTCTTGAATTAAACCAAGTCAAATTTGAATAATAAGTTAACTCTTATCGCCCATGAAACTCCCACCCCCCCCCCCCCCCGCCCCAAAAAAAAAAAATGCAAGCTAGGAACTATTGTTGCACATTTGTCTTAAAAATGAATTTTATAAGGAAAAACAAAAATAGGAAGAAGAAAGCAGCAAAAACTTCAACAATATAAACATATTGAAAAAAGAGTACTTGAGGACTAGGAAAAGGGCTATTTGAAGTTTAAAACACAAATAAGTTAGTTATCACATCAATTCTTACCCCTACTTAACAAGCAACCAAAAAGCAATCAAATTAAAGCATTAATAAATAAGAACTTGCTAGAATTCTAATAAAAACACTTTTTTTATTATCTGTAATTGAAGTAAAAAGCAAACAAAAAATCCATCAGGATAGCATAGACCAAGTCTCAGTCAAAACATATACAGAAAGATTTTATATAATAAAAAAAAAAAATGGGCAAACACAATTTGGGGGCCCAATTTAGTAAGCAAATGAATCAAGGATTGCAGCTAAGCCAGTCATTGAAAAACAGAGTTCAATCTCACATCCAGATAATCCATCATAACTTAGATACACAACAGCAAGGCTATTTCGCAAAAACGATATAACATTGAGAATCAAAAACACCTATTCCTAATAGCTCAAAGACATAAAATTCACATAGTTTGATTAAATTCTCATCATTTCAACTCCAAAAAGCTAAAAAATCAGGTCAGAACAAGTTTAAACCCTGAATCAAACTAGATCTACACAGATACCACATCAAAACGCCTAGAAATCCCAAACAAAACCAAAAAAAAAACCTTCCAAATTCCAAAATCAAATCAAGTAAACATACAATGCAGAAAATCTTCACATTTTTCGAGCTCAGGAACGCGATCTAGGTTCTGAACACAAAACGATCCGTTTGGTTCTCGAGAAAATGAAAATTGCTTTAAAAAACGTACCACTGTCGCCGATCAATAACAGCTTTATGAGGTAATCGTAATCGGCCCGAGCTCTTGCCGGTGGAGCAGCCATTGAAATAGTTTCTAATCAAAAATCAATCACCTAAAAAAATTCGAAACCCCTTCGAATAATTAACCTCTCTGCAATCAAGTCAAAGCAAAATACAAAAAATTAGAATCAAACAAATCACAATGAGAAAGCTAAAACTATTTAAAGCAATCGTAGCAACAAGAAGTACCAGATCGGAAAGTTCCACAGAGGGAGAGAGAAAGAGCGAGAGAGAGAGAGAGAGAGTTTTAGAGAGAGAAAAAATGGGAGATAGGGGTCTCCGAGAGGTCAAAACCGAAGGGGCATTGAAATTTAAGAGAACGAGAGAGAGCGAGAGAGCGAGTTATTGAGGTAGTTAATGGATATTTTAGTAATTTTACGGAATAGGAAACGAAAGCCCTTTGAGTGGTTCACCACCTCCTTCAATTTTAAGCTCCTCCGAGTATGGTGGGTGGGTTGCTAAAATGCGCTCCGCACTCTAAAACTTGCCTTTTTTGTTGTTTACCTTTTTGCCTCGGTGGCGCACATTAGCGCCGAAACTAATCAAGCTCCGCCACCTGTTTAATGTCCAGGTGGCGTTTTTTGATTGGGTAATCGATGTGTCGTAGGGTGTTGTGTGGTGGTGATGCATGTGGGAGATTGGAGCCAGGGTGTGTGAGCTGGCAATCCTAATCATCACCCAATAGATACCTCTGTCAAAGCGTTACGTTACAACTGTCATATGGGCATGCAAGTGGGTAAGGAAAAATTAAAATTAAAATTAAAATCTATGATATTGGCTGTATCTCCAATCAGAACCGCCTAAACACATAATTGGTGAGTGATTAGTCGTTTGGTATAATGTGCACATTCCAGTATAATACATGCATAACCAGGTATGATATGTGGGTCAATGAATCAATTATTATGATCCGAGGAGGGTTTGAGTGATCTTTAAATTTTAAAATTTTGCAATTTACGCCCTCAATTATTATAATAATATTAATGTGCCACTTCCTAATTTGTTAGTTGTTACATATAAAGAGTAGCAATTCGTGTTTGCGTGTCAGGTTCGTGTCGTGTTAACTCATAAGTATCCGATTATATAGGTCAATACTAACCCGACATGTCTATTAAACGAGTCAAAAATTTTCAACCCTAACACGACTCATTTATTAAACAGGTCAATCGTGTCGACTTGTTTATCAAATTTTATCAAAATGAAAAAAGAAAAAATTTAGTATTAACCAAATTGAATTATAAAAAACCAAAAAAATAAATTTTTTAATATAAAATTCAGAACTAACGAGTAATTACATCACAATAATCATTCAAAACTAAAGTATATATCAATAGTACAAATAATCAATCATAATATGTCAAAAAAAATAAACCACAACAACTAAGAAGTTTATATACCTAGGATTTGAATGGTATATTGGTAAATTTTTATTTAATTAAATAGGTCAGACAGGTTAAACAAGTTCTATGAATTAGACACTAACCCAACTCATTTATTAAACGGATCAGTCATGTCAATCTGAATATAAAACTAACCCATTAAAACTCAACCCATAACCTGTTAATTTCATGTCGTGTCGTATCGAGTTCACGAGTCGTGTCTAATTTTGCCACCCCTACACACACACACACACACACACACACACACATATATATATACATAGAGAGAGAGAGAGAGAGAGAGAGAGAGAGAGTGGGGTCTAAATCTTAATAACCTGTTTGGATTAAAGGGGGAGGGAAGGAGAAGGAGAAGGAGAAGGGGGAAGGATCACCTCCAGTTTTAAAACCTCCAGTTTCTTCCAATTTTAAAATAGATAAGTGACATGTGTATATAAAATGATCCAACAATTAGACAAAACTTAACAATTTTTCATCTCTTTGTTGCCCTCCCTTCACCATCTCTGGAGCCAAACTGATCTACTATACATTAACATCATTCAACCTAAGACTATTGTTGCCTTCACCACCTCCACAAGGCCTCTCTGCCACTGCCTCACCACTATCAAAAGTCACAGCAATCGCATTATCGAGTCCAAACCTCCTTTCAGATCTGTTAGATTTTCTCAATCCTTTCGTGAAGTCAATGCCACAGATCTCTTCTTCGTCCTCCAATATGCAAAACTCAAGAGTACTATCTCCATCTTCACCCACACACACCGCCACACGCGGTGGCCGTTGATCTACGTGTCGTCACAGTTTCTCCATCAATTGGTGGTTCACAAAACCAATGCCACGGCCTCTAATATGTAAAACCCAAGAAGCCGACCTCCATATTTGCTCTCATGTGCAGCTTGCAATTTGGCCGCCGATCCATGCATCGTTGAAGGTTGCCATCGACTGTTGCTCCAACTCCAACAAGCCCTTTTTATCTCAAAAAATGTTTGCTTTTGCATCTATTTTTTAAAACACAAATTGATAATTTTTTAACCGTTGGATCATTTTATTTACACGTGTCACTCATCTATTTGAAAACTAAAGGAAACTAGAGGTGATCCTCTCCCGAGGAGAAGGAGAGTAAAGTAGAGTAGAGTAAGCCGATGCCAACTCTACTCTACCCCCCTTTGATCACCCTTCCTCCCTCCCCCTTCAATCATAATGGACCATAAACATCTTCGTTAAAAAAAAATAAAAAAAAAAATCAGGAAAAAGCCAATCTAGCTATTAGGCTCTTGGCATATTGCCATCGTCAAGCCACTTAAAAGCAATATTTCCAATCAAACAAGTCTAGACTTGCAAAAAATTGCTCAATTACCGAAGTGATAAGTTGTTATTGGTAGGTAAAAAAGAAATGTCAACGGTGGTCCCAAATGAAAACCTTAAAAACTTGTTAACTCAACTGTTACAAATATATATATATATATATATTATAGAAATTGTTATGTCTGTAGCATTATCGGTTTTTTTTTAAGGTTAATGACAATATTTTAATTAATGTTAACAAAATAGGCACATTGATATTGTTGTAATCCTAGATGGTTAATTGATTAAAAAATAATCTTGAAAGCCTTCACGTTGGCTTATGCAAAATTCCCTTTATCTCTTAAACTAAGAACTTACTTTTTTGTATCTTAGTTAAATCAATATATATATATATATGGACAAAATTTAACTACAAAATTGGTTAAAGCCTATGGTACAACCTTACTCAATATCTTTTTATTGGATGTGAATTTTAACAAATATACCGTTGGATTACATTTTCATCTTATATCCTTCATACTTGCAAAATTTTTAAAAAATTAAAGATCAATAACTATGCCATCAACAAATTGTTTAAAGTACAAGTTTTTGTAGTTTAAAATTATGCACAAAATATAATCATATAGAGCATATAGCAAATAATATCAAATTAGCACAAAATTTAACATATGTATTAAGAGCATGAATAACATTTAATCCAACTGTTAGATTTTAGAAATATATAGTAATGTTAATAATATTGAGTGAGGTTGTAGATTTAAGTTACAACCAATTTTGTAGCTAACCTTTATCCATAATATTTCAAATACCTAAGCTAGAAGTGTTAAAAATAGCTCACATGATGTTTCTCTCTAGGTTTCTCACGAAACTTTATAGGTGAAAAATAAGTCTTGCCTTCTGGCAAATATCCTCTCCCTGTTTCGGTGGTGGAAACTAGTTTGCACAGGTATCTCATTTCTTCCTTGCTCTCATGGATGAGATAGCAACCAAGTGCGCCGGTTTATAGTTGTCGGAGAAAGAAGAAAGCGCGGTGGACCTGCTACCACCAGTGACGGAAATGGGACAAGTGCTGGTGGGAAAATTTTGTACGAAGCGAAGAGTAAGTCTAGAATCGGTGGCGAGGGTGCTGAGAGTGGTGTGGCGGACTGCGAAAAATTTCGAGGTGTACGATATGGGCGAGAACAAGGTCCTTTTTCAGTTTGAGGATGAACAAGATCTTGATAGGGTCCTCCTGCTAAGCCCATGGACGTTTGACAAGTACTTGGTGATCCTCCATAAACTCGGTGTTGGCGAAGCGGTAAACAGAGTCCAGTTTCACAATGCGATGTTTTGGGTTCAGATTCATGGGCTTCCCACCATGAGCCAAACCAAGGACGCGGGTGAACGAATAGGGAGTATACTGGGTAAGGCAGAGAGGGTGAATGTGGATGAGAAGGGGTTTTGTTTGGGGAGCTATCTATGCATCCGTGTGTCAATCGATGTAACCCAACCTCTCTGTCGGGGTAGAATGGTTCGCATGGGAGGTGCTCAGCCGAGGTGGGTGGATTTTAAATATGAACGGCTACCGATTTTTTGTTATTGGTGTGGGAAGATTGATCATGACGAACGAGACTGCATTCAATGGATCCGGAGCAAAGAAACTCTCAAGGCGGCGGATAAACAATTTGGAGCTTGGTTGCGCACAGCACCGGAACGCCTCCAAAGACCACAGATGGTAATCGCATCAACAAGGAGTGGTGTAGGGAGAACTGACCCAACCAGTGAGGTCGGCGCCGAAAAGGATGAAGCTCTGTCCGTCTATAGAACTGACCCACAAGTGACCGACCAGAGCCAGGCAAACGTGAGGGACACCGTGGACCCCACTAGCACTGAAACTGGTGGTCCAGCTACTTTACGGTCACGTGGGGAGGAGGAAATCCCGAGAAATCCGGACTTTACAGATTTCGAAGAACAACTACGTGAGATTGACACCGCTATTTCCGAAACTGCTACAAATCCGGAAGGATCTCCATTTCCAGATCCTAGTCCGGATTTTGAGGAAGACAAGGAGGGGATTTTGGGAATTTCAAAATTAAATGAAAAGGAAAATAAAGGGGGGAGGCAAAAAGAACTTCAGGTAGGGCCCTCAACTAAAGTGGACTTGGTGCTCATGGACTTAGACAGTGCTATACCCACACAGAATAATGCTACTTTGGGCCAAGCCTCAAGCCAAGCCCAAATATTATTCTCCATAGGACCTCATAACCAAAAGCCATCATGTGAGGCCGAAATAAGGAAGGTAAGGGGCCCGGCTCAGAAAAAGACTAAACAAGTGACCAACGTGATGGGAAAAGAGAATGCATGGAAAAAGGGTCGCGATACAAACAAAGGGGACGTGGAGGTTAATGAGATGATGATGAAGTCCGAAGATGACGAAATGGGGTCGAAGCGAAAGTCACGCCTACCCCTAGTGGACATTACAATGGAAGAGGAAGCGGTGAAAAAACAAAAGATGGAAGGGGAGGTTTGGACCCTTAGTAAAATAATGGCAACACAACTTGGATCGGCGGTGGCTGCAGGTCAGCCCCGCCGAGAGCAATGAGTGCCATCAGTTGGAACTGTCGGGGGCTTGGGAACCCCTGTACAGTTAAAGCTCTCCAAAAATTGGTGTTGGAGGAAGACCCCACCTTGGTCTTTCTCATTGAGACCAAGTTTTTAGTGTCGGAAATGGAAGATATCAAGAGCAAACTAGATCGGCGACAAGGTCTAGTAGTTCCTAGTATAAGGCGGGGTGGTGGTTTGGCGCTCTTATGGAGAAGGCCCACGAAAGTGGACGTTCAAACATACTCTCCTCGTCATATCGATGCTATAGTTACTGAAGAGAATAGTAACAAGACGTGGAGATTCACTGGTTTCTACGGTCATCTGGAAACTAGTAAAAGAGAGGAATCATGGAGCTTGTTGGCAGAGTTGAGCACGAGAAGTAATCTTCCATGGCTCTGCATAGGTGACTTTAATGAGATATTGCACCTAGGGGAAAAGGTGGGAGGTAACTTACGACCTGAAGGGCAGATGAGAAGTTTTAGGGAGACGATAAATCGCTGCAATCTCCGCGACATGGGATATATTGGATCAGAATTTACATGGAGTAGGAGGCTGGGGGAGCGAGGCTGGGTTAGAGAACGTTTAGACAGGGCCTTTGTGTCCTCGGCCTGGATGACAATGTTCCCCTGCATGAAGCTACACCACGTGGTGGCATCGACGTCGGATCATTGCATGCTTGTACTCAAAGCTCCACAGACAAGACAGAGAGCGCCAAGGAGGTCAAAAATGTTCAGGTTCGAATCAATGTGGCTAAAGGATGAACATTGTGATGAAGATGTGGCCGAAGCTTGGGAGAGAGGAAAAGGTATAGGTACTCAACACCCATTTTCACAATGCATGGAAGAATGTAGGAGATCACTATCAGCTTGGAACAAAAATACGTTTGGCCACGTAGGGAAAAAGATATCCGCACTTCAGAAAAAACTTCAGTGGTTGCAGGAGAGAGGGGATGGTCGGGTCAATATGGAGGAGGTTGAAGAGACAAGGGTGGAGCTGAATCGGATGTTGGCGGTGGAAGAGGACATGTGGCATCAACGATCAAGAAACTGTTGGTTGCAGTCGGGAGATCGTAATACTTCTTTTTTTCATGCTAAGGCCTCCAACAGAAACCAACGAAACACTATTCTCTGAATCACGGATTTAGAAGATAAATGGCAGGAGGACGAGGTGGTGATTGGCAGAACGTTTGTGGAATACTTTGAGAACCTGTTCACATCTTCTCAACCCGAGGTCAGTGCGGAATTACTTGAGGCCATTCATACCAAAGTGACCCACAGAATGAATGCCAGACTTTTACAGGAGTTTAAAGCCCCAGAGGTGGAAAAAGCCTTGAAGCAGATGCACCCGATGAAGGCGCCTGGACCCTACAGTATGCCACCCTTATTTTATCAGCACTTTTGGCCTACTGTAAAATCTATTGTTATACAGACTGTGTTGGATTTCCTTAACCATGGTGCAGCTCCTCCTAAATTTCATGAGACACATATTGTACTTATTCCAAAAACCAAGAACCCGGAAAGAGTAACGGACTATAGACCAATCAGTCTATGCAATGTGGCGTACAAGCTAGCATCCAAAGCGGTAGCTAACAGGCTGAAACTGGTGTTGCAAGACATAATTTGTGAAAATCAAAGTGCGTTCATTTCAGAGAGGCTCATCACTGATAATGTGTTAGTGGCTCACGAGTTAATGAACCACATTAATAGGAAAAAGAAAGGAAAGTGTGGGGAGATGGCATTGAAGTTGGACATGAGCAAAGCCTATGACCGAGTTGAGTGGGGGTGCTTGAAACAAATTATGGCCAAATTGGGATTTCACGAGGACTGGATTCACCTGGTCATGAGATGTGTCTCATCGGTCACTTATGCAGTACGGGTCAATGGACATGCATGTGGTCAGATTGTTCCTACGCGAGGGTTGCGCCAAGGAGACCCATTGTCGCCTTACCTATTTTTGATCTATGCGGAAGGTTTGTCAGCTTTGCTGCATAAGGCAGTCCGCCATAAGGAGTTGAAGGGTGTTGCGGCATCGGCAAGGGGGCCAAGAATCTCACATCTATTTTTTGCGGATGACAGTCTGATATTTGGGAGGGCAACAGTGAAGGAGTGCATTGAAATTCAGAGGATCCTACAACTCTATGAAGATTCATCTGGCCAACAACTAAACAGGAATAAGACTTCATTATTCTTTAGCCATAACACAGCCAATGGAATAAGGGATTCAATAAAGGCAATGTTTGGGGCACAAGTCATAAAACCACATGAATCTTATCTTGGGCTTCCATCTTTGGTAGGCAGATCAAAAAGAAACACCTTTGCTCAATTGAAACAAAGGGTGTCAAACAAGCTAGCGGGGTGGAAGGAAAAATTGCTCTCAAGTGCAGGGAAGGAAGTATTGATAAAGGCAGTTACTCAAGCGGTCCCATCATATACGATGAGCTGTTTTAAACTGCCTAACACATTATGTGATGAGCTTACGGGGATGGTAAGGCAGTTCTGGTGGGGGCAAGTGAAGAATGAGAAGAAACTAGCTTAGATGAGTTGGGAGAAGATGTGTTTGCCAAAGGAAAAAGGGGGGATGGGTTTTAGGGATCTAAAGATGTTCAACCTTGCCCTCTTGGCGAAACAAGGTTGGAGATTACAAATGAACTCGTCCTCACTTTTCTACCATGTATATAAAGCCAAGTACTTCCCAAGATGCGATTTTATTGAAGCTAATCTGGGAAGTTAGCCGTCCTTTGCATGGAGGAGTCTATGGGCAGCCCAAAAAGTGGTTAAAAGGGGCATAAGGTGGTAGGTGGGTGATGGAGAAAAGATTCAGATATGGAAGGATAAGTGGTTGCAAAACCCATGTACTTATAGGGTAGTCACTCCAGAATGTATGAGCCTGCAAGGTGGAAAGGTGTGCGACCTGATTGATGGGAACCGAATAAAGTGGAAGGAGGGCCTTATTCGCCAAAACTTTCTCCCACAGGATGCTGAAGCCATTCTAAGTATCCTGCTGAGTGCACATGGAGGGGGGGATCGTGTGATATGGACGGGGAACAAAAATGGGAAGTTCACTGTAAGGAGTGCGTACAAACTAGCCCAAGACATTCATTCTAATAGAGGTATGTCCGAAAGCTCGAACCCTGCTGCATTAAAGCAATTGTGGAGGCACCTATGGAATATGAATGTGCCAAACAAGATAAAACATTTTGCCTGGAAAGCCTGCAAAAATATTCTAGCCACCAAGGAGAACCTGAGGAAAAGAAACATTACCCAGGACTGCATTTGTGAAGCGTGTGGGAAAGCTCCTGAATCCACTTGCCACCTATTTTGGCTCTGTGACAAGGTCAAAGAAATTTGGTCTTCAAGCAAGTTGGTAATTCCGTTTGAGATTAGGCCAGTGTGGCAATTTATGGACGTGATGTGGCAGCAACAAAGGTGGACAGATTCTTACCCGGGCTTGGTGGAGCGTGCTATAACAATATGCTGGGGAATATGGAAGAATAGAAATACTGTTAGACACGGTGGAAAATGCAGAGATGACCGAGAAATTGTGAGAAGCTCGTTAAGAGTGTTGGATGATTTTCAGACTGTGAATGAGCGTCCGTTGGCCCTTCCAAAACAGCGTCCTGATGTGATTAAATGGATTCCTCCAGAGCCGGGTCACTACAAAGTGAACGTGGATGGAGCCGTTTTTGCCAAACTGAAGCAAGTGGGTATTGGTGTACTAATACATGATTCAGCAGGTAAGGTGATTGCTGCTCTTAGTAGGAAGTTGGCTCTTCCCTTAGGGGCTTTGGAGATAGAAGCTAAGGCAATGGAAGTTGGGGTGCAGTTCGCTCTGGATGTGGGGGTAAGGGATGTGACTTTGGAGGGAGACTCTCTGTGTATCCACAACGTGCTTCAAGGATTAGGAGAGACATCGGCTTCAGTGCAGAATATAATTGCAGGAACTGTCCACAGTGCACAGGCTTTTAGAACTATTGTTTTTTCCCATATAAAAAGGCAGGGCAATGTGCCTGCCCACTTGTTGGCTCAATATGCAGCTAATATTGAAAACTACGTTGCATGGATAGAAGAATGTCCTAGCCACGTAAAGCTTGCATGTATTCATGGTGTTTCCCCTTTTACAAATAATGAATAAAAGTCAAAGTCTTCCTATCAGGAAAATATCGTTTTGGTTACTCGCTCCATCCCAAATTGTTAGTGTAGGGTTAAAGGCCCAAATCATATATTGGGCCTTAGGCCTTGGCCAAAAGCATGAGTAGTCCGAGGTCAAACGAATAGAAATGAGTGGTTCAAACTTAGGACTTAATAAGCAAGATGCAAATGGAAATGTGGTCCGAGGAGGAATATCTCCTCAAATAAGCTAAACACAGATCAGATATAGATCCTATGGATCAAAGTGATATTCCAAGAAGCTCCAGTGATAGGGACGTACCTCATGAACATACAAGAAGGAAGGGAACCCAAAAATATCTAAGGGAAAGCTGCTACCACCGCATTGAATGTACTACAGTTACTTCTCTGGCCACATTTATGTGAAGAAAACCCCTAAACAGTACTATCTTGACTACCACAACTCACAGAAAGCTAATGGAAAGGTGGTCCAAGGAGGAATATCTCCTCGGATAAGCTAAACACAGATCAGATATAGATCCTATGGATCAAAGTGATATTCCAAGAAGCTCTAGTGATAGGGACGTACCTCATGAACATACAAGAAGGAAGGGAACCCAAAAATATCTAAGGGAAAGCTACTACCACCGCATTGAATGTACTACAGTTACTTTTCTGACCGCATTTATGTAAAGAAAACCCCTAAACAGTACTGTCTTAACTATCACAACTCACAGAAAGCTAAAAAGTGTGTCTAATGGGATAGACACTCAAGTAACGGCTCAAATGATCAACAAATGTAGGATCAAAATGGTCCAAGAGAATCTATATAATGTAAGAGACCCTCCGTGAGGTGAGGATTGAAAAATCAAGAAAGAAACACTATAGCAATCTAGAACCAAACTTGTAATCAAACTTCAAAATCGATACACAAGAATCAGTCTCCTCGAACTCTGCTGAGGATGTTTTTCCTTAGTGAACGTTTGTTATTTTCCTTCTTTTGTCATCAAAATCTGTTTATTTGTTGCTTAATTCATTAAAACCCAGTTTTCCAACTCATTCTCTATAAATTTATTATTTTGAGCTTTTTGGGCCTTAGTCTATATACTTTTTTGGGCTAGGAGCTTCAATCTAGTCCTTACAATTAGTGCCCTATTCTATTTGAAATATCTCCTTAGTGAACGTTTGTTATTTTCCTTCTTCTGTCATCAAAATCTGTTTATTTGTTGCTTAATTCATTAAAACCCAGTTTTCCAACTCATTCTCTACAAATTTATTGTTTTGAGCTTTTTGGGCTAGGAGCTTCAATCTAGTCCTTACAATTAGTGTTCTATTCTATTTTGAAATATTTCAAAATGAATTCCTCTTTTCAAAATTAATAAATAAAATTCTTATCTTACCCTTGCTTTATTGTTTAAATTAATACTTATAATTTTGGGATTTTGTGCATTTTTACCCGACAAACACTGCTTTTAAATGATATTCTTTTGAAGAGTTGAATTTTCTAAACGGATGAACAATTTGGAACGGAAAAAGCAACTTATAAACACATAAGCCTATATGGGTTTTTATTTGGAAAAAATTTAAAACTGACCCTTTAACTTTTAGTCTTTTTCATTTCAATCCTCTGATTTTCAGTTTTGTCATTTCAGTCCTCTAACTTTCAATTATTATCAATTCAGTATTTTGTTAACCATTCGTCAAGTGTCTCCGTTAAATGAGCAAAACGACGTCATTTTGGTTTTTTTTTTTTTTTTTCGTAATTAAAAGAAATTAAGAAAACTGTTTAAAAAAAAAAAAAAAACTCTGCATTGTGTGTTGGGTTTTCAAGTTAATTTGGTTTACAATGTCAACTTGATTTATCATTAGATCTCATTAGATTAAGAGAGAGAGAGAGAGAGAGAGAGATATGAAAGAAACCCATTAGACAATTAACGAATCAAAGTAAGACTACAGACCAAATCAATCAAAATGAACAAAACTTACAATTTCAACGAACCTAATTAAGCACAAATATCATAATTTAATAATAAAAAAACACAATTATAAAAATAAAACAATCTTGAAATTGAGAATGCTAAAAGTAGAAAGCTTGTGACTTGGAATTCTCTCTAGAACAGATATGTAAATGATTATACTCTATCTTGTTGACCTTTAAAAATCAAACTTTTTAAAAAGAAATCATTAATTTAGGAGGATTGATAAAAGGCATAAGTTCCTAAAATTATCCTCTTTTAATTTAAAAACATATAGTACAAAACAAAAGGACAAAAATCAGTATGCTGTCCTATTAAAAAAAAAAAATCAGTATGTTGGAACATACCATAAATTATAAGATAGTGAACAGATAAAATTTAAGTAGGAAAATAGGTTTTTTTTTAGAGATATTACAATATGTTACTAATCTCGCAGTTTGAATCCTTTTCCCTTATACTCTCACAGCTCGAATCCTACTCTCCTTAACTCCAAAGCACTTTGTGTATGAGAATGTGTCAATTCAACTACAAGATCCTTGACAATGAGGGAAATAGTTTTAAATATTGTATCATGATATTTCATAATATCTTGGAATGGATAATGAAAAATGATATCAATATATATCTTAAAATTGCATCAAGAAATACCAACAAAAACAATTCTAAAAGTTCACTTGGTGTATAAAACACTAGTGAATGTTTAGATCCCCAATTTTAAAATTATCAACACAAGCTTATACTCAAACAATAAATGTGCGGAATGATAAGTACAAGCAATACCCAAATAAACAAACTACTTAAAACCAAAATTAATCACAACATAGCAGCAATTAAATGGCAAGAGTAAGGTTTAGAGAGATGCAAACAGAAAGATAACATCGGCACGTGTTATCGAAAGGAAACCTAAAAACTCGGTGAAAAACTTCTTTGTTGCCCTCCAAGTAGTAAAATGACCCACTAGGAAATAAAGTTGAGATACGTGAATAGCAATAGACCCTCCAAGCCTAATCTACCCAATGCACCTAAGTCCTCCAAGCTTCTTGTTCTAACAAGGTTATGCCTAACTATGTCTTCTCTAACTTTTGGATTTCGCAATAAGCCCATTGCATCAACCAAATGAATTAATCTTCTCTGAACTGCTTCCTGAGCACTAAATAACCTCCTCACTGATATGGGTATGGTAATAAAGATTTGGCTAATGAACCTCTCAAGGGTATGTCAATGGAGAGGGTGAGAGTAGTAGAATTTGAGAATCAAAGGAATAAGATTATGGATGAGTTAATCTTGTTTTTCTCTAGGGTTTCTCTCTCAAAATTCTCTCTAGAAGCTCTTTTCATTTCGTGGGTTTAAGGGTATTTATAGTAGGGTATATGAGGAATGTGAAAAGTCATTTTTCTGCAAAACAGGGGGTTTTAGCAACTCACTCGTGACTGGGACAAGTCGCAAGTTCTAGTCGCGCAATAACTGACTGGTTAGACTGTTCTTTTTGTCCTGTAGTGCTCTAGCTGTCGTGACCCTTTAGCTTCCTTCATGCTTCACACATGTGACATTTTGGCGAGTCATTAGTCGCAAGTCACTTGTGAGTCTGCGAGTATGCTCAGTCGCGAGAATGCTCTTGAATGCATACACACTTGAATTCTTCACACACTCTCACACACAACCCTTACATGATTCCCACTTAAATACAGGGTATCTAATTGTTGAAATACAAATAAATTTGGCATGGAATAAAGCAACACATGGTTCAATAAATTCAACCTTACAAATTCAATTGCAAAAAGAGCCTATTGGTTGGTTTTAGTTAGCAAGTTGAGCTGTCAATTTTGTATTATTTTGAATTTTAACCGGAAGTATAAATTTTTTCCAAATTAACCCTTCTCTTTGATTTTTGTTAACTATAATTAATGAAAAATGGTTTTATAGTGTCCACATGGCCACTTAACTTAACATATCAATAATACAAAATTGGGTCCCCACCCCCCCCCCCCCCACTTAATATATTGGGTTACAGATCAATATATTGGAAAAATATAGAAATCTATGAAAAAATCAGAGTATTAAATAAATAATTAATAATAAAACATCAATCCTCACAAAAAAAAAAAAAAGAATAAAATACATAACCTACCTGAGGTTTGAGATAATGCCAAAAACATACAAAACTTGTTTAAAATATCCAATTTGGTCCTTAACATTAACGGCATGTAGGGCTATCCACAGGTTGGGCGAGTCAGGTTTGTGCCCAACCCGTAACTGACCCGTAAGAGATCGGATAGGCAGGTGCCCAACCTGCAACTGACTGTACGAAGGTCAAGTTTCACGAGTCGGTTTCCCATCGGGTGGGCATCAGTTTCGGGTGAAGTCAAAACCACCAAAACCATTGAAAAAAGCAAAAATCGGCGAGATCTCGCCCAATTCGTCCAAGATCTGGTGAGATCTAGCTGGATCTGGCAGAGATTTCATCAAATCCGATGATTTTCCCCCAAATTGTGCCGAGAATCACCGGATCTAGTGTATCTATGCCGAATCTGATTGTTTTGGTCGCCGAAATCTGCCAAATGAAGATGAAAAACTAGTCGGAAAGCTTAAGAATCACAGGTATTTAATGTCTTCAGGCAGGTCGAGTTTCACGGGTTTTGAAGAATGGGACTCGAAACTGACCCCCTAATGTCGGTTTTGGAGCTTGGGACCCACTTCCAACCGCCAGAACAGTCGAATCGGGTTGCAGCAGGTCGAGTACGGGGGTGGGTTGGATAGCCCTAACAGCGTGTAAAGCCGTTTGTGCATTCTCTTCTTGTGCAAAGCTACTTGGAATTTCTAAAGGAAGACTACAATGACAACAAGCAAGTGGGACATTAACACCACACCATTTCATGTTTCATCAACACCACCCAACGATTTTCTTAGAATTTTTCTTAAAAGAAAATTATTAATAATTAATAATTTTGTGTTTGGTAGCCAAGAAAATCCAAAGAAAAAGTCACATGGNGCATTGTGTGTTGGGTTTTCAAGTTTCAGCGTCAAAATGGAAGTTTCCGGCATGACTTTCCAGCGGGTTCCTTGTCTTTCTGGCACTGTGATTGAGACCCACTTTGAAAATACCAAGCCATGTAGAGCTACTATAAGAGTGAGACCACCCAGAAAGTTTTCTATGGTCATGAATTCTGGGTTTTATGATAACTGGCATCCACAGTACTATTATGAGGGTACAGGTCTCAGGTGTGTTGGATTTGAGAAGGAGAAGGAGAAGAATGGTTCAGATGAACTTACACCAAAGAAGAAGTTGAAATCGCTAGTCTCTCACAAGGGACTTGTCCAAGTTTTTTGATATTGGCTTTGGCTTAGATTCTGACAACGATTTGCTTCATCAAGTTCAAAGGAAGGTGCTGCCGACCATCAAGCAACGATTTGCTTAGATTCTTAAAACGATTTGCTTCATCAAGTTTTTTGATATTGGCTTTGCCACTGCCGACCCAGACGGACTCTCCTTTCTTCACCTAATTTTTTTTTTTAATAACAGTTTTCTTAATTTTTTTTAATTACGAAAATAAAAAATAATAATTAAAAAAAAGTGAAGATGGCGTTTTGCTCATTTAACGGAGACACTTAATAGATAGTTAACAAAATATTAAATTAATAATAATTGAAAGTTAGAAGATTAAAATGATAAAATTAAAAATTAAAAAATTAAAATGAAAAAAATTAAAAGTTAGAAAGTTACTTTTAAATTTTTACTTTTTTTGTTTTTTTGTATTTTTGGTTCGTTATGCAAATTTGATATCTTACCATATTTATTATGAATGTCAGAGGGAGACATAAAGGCGTGGGTATCGGGGAGATTAAAAGCATGGAACCAATTTCAACGACTGGGACAACTTTGACCTGGTTGGTCACAGGCCAGAAACGTTCATAATGTTTTTGCTGACAAAACTTTGACGTAGTCTGAGCTGAGACCAAATCAGATGGAAACCAGTTCATTTTGCTTCCTCTTTAAGGAAACTATATAACGTCTATGACCAGACTATGTACTTGTCTGTATTAATTAATAAAGAAATAAAATAATTTTAATTTTGCCCTTTCAGACCAATGCAAACTGTTTTTTTTTCTTTTTTCTTTTTTCCAATTATTTTCCACTTTTCGGATGCTAGGGAAAGATACCAAAAAAAAAACAATTAGAATGTCCGAAGATAGTAGCTTCATTTTGCCTCGACTGCACATATATATATATATATTATTTTTTTTTTTTTTTTTGAGAAACATACATATTCTTCTTCTTCTTCTTCTTTCAATAATAATAATAATAATAATATTTTTAAATAAATGCTAATCAATATCATATTATAACATAATGATACTATCTTCCTATTGTCATCAAAAAAATATTTTAAATAATTGCTAATCAATATCATATTAAAAATAATGATACTATCTTCCTATTGCCATTGAGACAAATTTTTGGGAAAGCTTGAAAAGAATTATAATGGTTAGTGTGGGGGTAAAAGCCCAACATTGTGTATTGGTCCTAGGGCCCTATTTTAAGGTTAAAGCGTGTCAGAAGAGAAGAAAATGATTGAAAAAGATTCCATGTAGGAGAGATATACCTGGAAATGATCAATGAGTATAGTCCGAAGAAAGCATCGGTAGTCCGAAGAGTGTATTCTCCCCGGATATAAAGAGTCTCGATCAAGTAAATACCTGGGAGGTTCGAGTGATCTTCCTAACGATTCCAATGATAAGGATAAACTTTAGGCATGTATGGAGATGGTAAGAACGGAGAAATATCTAAAGGAAAAGCTGCTACTACCGTATTAAATGCACTGCAGTAACTTTTCTGGTCGCATTAATGTGGAGAAGACCTCTGAACAGTGCAATCTCAACTACCGCCACTCATGGAGAACCGACAAAGATATCTGATGGGATATATGCTCAAGTGAACGTTTAGATGAAGACAAGTTGACGATCAAGATAATCTAAAAGAAAATTATATAAATGTAAGAGACCTCCTACAGACAAAGGAGAGAAAGAAGAGATTGGACTGGAGTTCTAAGAATTGTATTAGCTTTTCAAATAATAATTCATCTCTTCGGACAACAATTTATTTAAGTTTCA
Source organism: Quercus suber (assembly GCF_002906115.3). Taxonomy (NCBI): domain Eukaryota; kingdom Viridiplantae; phylum Streptophyta; class Magnoliopsida; order Fagales; family Fagaceae; genus Quercus; species Quercus suber. Next base: position 180,917 of record NW_027069878.1, read on the forward strand.
AATTTGTTCTTACACTGATTCATCCGTTGAACCTTAATTGAATGTTGTTTAATTTACAACCAGCCTAGTTCTTTCAACCATTCTCTACAAATTCATTTTTTTGGGTTCATTGGGCTCATACTCCAAATTTTTTGGGTTTGGGCTACAAATCTTGACCCCACAGTTAGGATTCACCAATACTATAAGGAAGCTAACAAATGCACTAATGCATTCACCAATACCAATGCTTTTTTTTTTCTAAAAAAAAAAAGGCATGAGATTAATCTTTCACAAGATTTTGTTGTATTCTTAGAGCCACCAGTTGATGTTTCCTTGAAAATAAACATGATATTATAACTCAAGGATACAATGTTTTCATTTTTAGAAAAGAAAACACTTTGGTTTAACTCGTATTAGATATAGAATTTGAGGTTTGGTTTACTTTCAGTACTTTTTTAACTGGATGTGTCCTTTTGTTTTAAATATACAATAGCAAGTGGTAGTAGGTTTATTTAGTTAGTAGATGATGTGACAATTTCTCATTAAAATAAAAAGATATTTCTTTTTAAAAAGTACTGAAAATAAGCTATGTAGGGTCAAGATTTGTAACCCAAGCCCAAAAGATCTGGAGTATGAGCCCAATGAACCTAAGACAATGAATTTGTAGAGAATGGGTGAAAGAGCTGGGCTGATGGTAAATTAAACAATGTTCAATAATGATTTTACTGATGAATCAATGTAAGAACAAACTTAAAAATTGAATATATTCATGTCCGAAGAGACAAACTTGTGCATGTATCATTCTTATAAATCCTCTAGATCCCCCCCCCTCTGGGAGACCTCTTACATTATATATATATATATATATATATATATATATATATATATATATATATATATATATATATATATATATACTTTTTAGATCATCTTGATCGTACACTTGTTAGTCATCCGAGCCTTCACTTGAGTGTATATCCCATCTAGCATCTTCTGTGGTTCTCTGAGTGGTGGTGGTTGAGAATGCACTGTTTAGGAGTCTTCTCCACATTAATGCAGTCAGAAAAGTTGATGCAGTGCATTTAATGTGGTGGTAACAGCTTTTCCTCTAGATATTTATTCGTTCTTATCATCTCTATGCATGCCTGAGATTTGTCCTTATCATTGGAACCGTCAGGAAGGTCACTCGAACCTCCCAGGTACTTGCTTAACTGAGATTCTTTATATCCGAGGACAACACACTCCTCGAACTACTGATACTTTCTTCGGACTATGTTCTTCGATCATTTTTAGGTATATCTCCCCCACTTGGGGTCTTTCTCAATCGTCTATTTCTCTTCGGACAAACTTTTAGTCTTTAAATAGGGCCTCAAATTTTTAATTTTTCCCTTACATCCGAGGAGAAAAAATAGGATTTTGATTTGTTATAGAGAATAAAAGATAAAAATGCGAAGAATACCTGAGTTTACACGTGTGTGAGCATAGATCTAGGCACTTCATCATTGCCGCTGTTGTTTTGGTATTTACGAAGTGGTATTAATTGCTCCAGGCGGCGTTTTGTCTCTTACATCCAACAGTGGATCATCGATCCTACGGTTGATGTTTTTACTAGAATTTGGGCGGGATAACTCCCACCCACTCTCTGGCCCCTATATAAAGCCTCAGAGAAGACTCTCTCTCATTTACTTTGCGATTTCTTACTCTCCAGCGACCCAAATGTTTAAGCTCATCCACTTTTTCAAATCATCCGTCTTATTTCTGCAAAAATTCACGCAAATCCTTCCGAGGATTTAAGGATCACTCCCCAACCCTGTTTGTGTAAGTTTTAATCTCCTTGAAACCCTTCATTTCTCTGGATCTTCCCCATTCTATGTTTAGCAGCCAAGAAAATCAAAATAACAACTCATAAATCTTCTTCATTCCTAATTAGTAGCCAAAATATCAAAATGACAACCCATATAGTCTCATCTACTCTTTAGACTCCTTTACTCAGTGTTTGGTTGTCGAGAAATCTTCATCTCTTTCACAAAGAAACCCATGAAAACCTGAATGACCTTTACCCAATCACACTAGCCAAGGTCCAAAATTCCATCACAATATTGCTATTAAACCCAAATCTAGTTTCTCTCCCAAAAAAAAAAAAAAACCCAAATCCAGTTATCCCATTAAAATTTATTGACCCATCAGCCACTGCCAAAGGATTTCCATCAGCGAAATAGAGACAGGAGAGAAGAGATGGGAGAAAGAAGAGGGTAAGATCTGGCCTGGAAAAGGAAAAGAAAATAGAGAGAGAGAGAGAGAGAGAGAGAGAGAGAGAGAATCAAGTGAAAAATAGAGTAAAAAGAAAAGAAACAAGAGATAGAGAGAAGGTCAAGTGTGTGGAGGTGTGGTGTTGACTATGAGGTAAGAAGAAAGAATGGAGAAAAGATATTATAATTAAAAAAAAAAAAACCTTTGGGTCTGAAACAAACAGTGTTACATGTCGTTCGTCTTCAAGGACCAAATTGGTTATTTTTAAGAAGTTTTGGATATTTTTGACATTACGCTAAACCTCAGGGTAGCTTAATATAATTTACCCAAATAATGGTTGACATCTCAAACATTCACAATTGTCATACCGATTATCACTTATCCAACATCATATCAAGGATATTTTTTAAAATTTAAATGTTGATAATAACTATTAATTAATAACAATAATATTTGCAGAAAAAAAAAAAAAACAATAATAGTACTTGACAAATGAGTACTGCCAACTTCCAACAACTCTGTTTCTAAAATAAATGAATAAAAAAAAAGTAGCTTGTATCAATTTATAAAGATATTTTTGGCAATGATATAGTTCAGGCAGTTAATTTGTTAGTTATGACCTACGGTTGAATTAGAGACTTAACTGCTTGATCTTTTGCCAAGTTTACAAGTGCTATGACCAAAACTAAAAATTAATAATGATAAATAAATAAATAAGATTTTTCAGAGTATAGGGAGGTACCTCAAATTTCGGGAGCACACCAAAAATGGATTTAAAAAGCTGAAACGCAGTTTCGTTAATGGAGAAACTTGGGTCTTTGGGTCTGGGGCACAGGAAATCAGAGAAAGGAAAAGACAACTTAAAAGTTGAAGATGAAACTAAATTTCCTCCTCCCCCACCCTGAACAGAGTCTTTGCTACTAGAGGGCCAGGTGAAAAACGCTATAATGGTATAGTTTGGTAGCTCATAAACTTTGAATCTCACGAAGGAAGATGGTCCTTCATTCTGACTGATTTCTGTGTATAGAATCCAAATTGCAGTCCATGCATCGTGCAAGATATCAAGGGTCACAACGAAATTTGCCAACTCTAAACCACTGCTATACCTGCCATCATGAATCATTGGAAAAATTAGCTAACAAATGATGATGCATCGAGTTTCTTGGTTAAGAAACAAAGTTGAAAGGAAGATGGAAAGAGCGAAGGAAAACAAAGACAAACAAATAAGGAAAGAAGAAATGGTTTGCGTTACAATTGAGTTTTGCTCATCCTCTCTATTGCTTTGTTAGATCTGCTTTAGGAAAAGATCAGCCACGGGACTAGTTGTGCAACACTCTTTGCTAGTTATAACAATGATGAGAATCAAAGCCAATGTTAATCCATGGTCTCAGGACAGAAACTTCGTAGGAAAGAACTAAAAAGCATCACAAGACTCAAGTCAATGTCTATATTCTACCTATCGAATATTTATTTGAATGTTCCTCGTCATTCTCCAACTTGCCCTGGCCTATTACCCTTTATTTCTTTCGACTTTTAAAATATCATACCATATTTTTTAAAAATTTTTTTAGGGAAAGGTAAGGATTAAAAGACCATACTTTTTTTGTTTAATACATTTTTGGTGACTTGACTTGAGTTTGTAGTAAACTCAGATTTTGGTAGGTTACAGTGATGGTAAACCATAATTTATATCATTTTAGCTAGTTGACGAACAATAAGTCTAATATCAATCACACATGAGCTGGTTATTGTTTTCCAATTTTTATAGTGAAGAAAAGAAGTAGGGGAAGGATGAACCTAGATTTAAGAGAGCCCATCATCTTTCATTCTCTCATTAATGGAACTTAATTGGTATGAAAAAATAGAGAGAAAATAGTATAAATAAGTAATTTTGACATTTTCACTCCAACGTCTTTTCTTTTTTTAATAATCGCTCACTCCTCCAATTTATTAAGAACAAATTAATTTAGACAATGATGTATTAAGAATTTAACACAGCACACGAAATTTTTTTTCCTTTTACTTTTTTTCCCCCACTTAAGTCTTAACCAAAAACTTCAAATTGAAAATAAAAAATCTATATTTCTCTCTTTTTCACATCTTCCTTGAACCCTACCACTGCCTTGCCCAGTACAAGAGTCAAGTAGCTCTCAATCTTAGAAATTTAGAACTTGTGAACTAGAATGTTCATAAAGTAGTGACCTTTTTTTTTTTTTTTTTTAATTTAGGAAAGTAGTGACTTTGATTGTGTAGAAAAGCAGAAAACGCTGGGAGAGGCGGTGAATGTGTAGAAAAGCAGGGACTTGAAATAACAATTGAATTTCTTCTGTCTTTTTCCTTTTATGTGGCATGAAAGATGAAACCCACTTGAGATTTTAGATTCTTTTTATTAGAAAAGTCAAATGTATGGCAATTTCACTTTCACCCGCCACTTGCACCTCACATAATTTCCACCATTTTTCTTCCTAGATAGTGATAGTGTGGATGCTCTTATATCACCAGGCAGCTTAGAAACATGGGGGATTTCTGTTCTTTCAGATTGGCAGCATTAATACCAAATTGCAGTTATAGTTGGATTCCTACTTCCTAGAGAAGCTAATGTTGCGTTCCATATTTTAGCATCTCGGTCACTATGTAACAGACTAGCTATTTACTTTGGTTTAGGATATGCTCCTCAATCCTTTTGTAAAGTCATATATTTTTGGAGCAACCCAGTATTTTCTATTTTGTAATTACTCAGTTTTCTTCTCAATAAAAATAAAAATAAAACCGAGTCAAGGACGCAACACCCACTCTGTAAGCAATGGTACAGTGAAAAATTATATGAGCAAAGCAATGACATCGACCGGATTGTGGAAGGATCCAGAAACTAAAAACGAATTTGGTAATCAAAATTATTTCACAAGATAGTCTAGGGAGTACCAAAATACCTTTTAGTCAAAGTCATACCGAGCCGACACTTATGACTATACCGAGCCGACACTTGATGACTATAAATCCACGCTCTCTTCCAAGATTTTTTTGCATACCATCTCCCCTCTTTCTTTTCCCTGCTTTTTCTATTTGCTTCATTATCTTCAGTTCTGTGAAAATGGCAGACGAGGTGGTTCTGCTAGATTTCAGCCTCAGTGTGTTTGGGATGAGGGTCAGGATTGCACTGGCCGAGAAGGGTATCAAGTATGAGTTCAAGGAGCAGGATATATTTAACAAGAGCCCTCTGCTTTTAGAGATGAACCCCATTCACAAGAAGATCCCAGTTCTCATCCACAATGGCAAACCTGTGTGTGAGTCTCTCATCATTGTTCAGTACATAGATGAGGTCTGGAACGATAAGTCTCCATTGCTGCCCTCTGATCCTTACCAGAGAGCTCATGCCAGGTTCTGGGCTGATTTCGTTGATAAGAAGGTACCTTCAATACTATTTCTTTTTTCTTTTATATTATTTTAATTTCTTTTCATTCTGTGTTTACGAGTTTTAAGGCGATGACATTTGAAAGATTCACTTTGAAATGAGTATATTTTCTATCAATTTCATAATTGAGGATTCGTCTAAGATATTGAGTCTTATTAGTTATTAGGAATGACAACAGATCGGGTTCGGGCCGGGTTTTTTCATACCCGGACCTAACCCGCGAGCCAAGACTTGCGGCCCAGACCCGGCCCATTTACTAAGCGGGTTTTTTTCCCGGGGCTCGAACCCACCCCAGCCAGGCCCCACAGGCCCCGTTAAGGGATTGGGCCTAATTTGGGGCCCAACAAAAAAAAAAAAAAAAAAATTCAGTAAGAACAACACTGACTAAACACAGAAACACCCAAACAACAAATTTGAGCCTGTTTATGGTACAAACACCTGATGTTCTTAAACCTTTCCTTTGGACCCTCATTATGACCCACTTTGAATTTATTGCATACCCACATGCTAAACAACAAAACTAGGTGTAAAGAGCCTGAAAACCCATGTAGTAAAAATTTTGAAGGGAGAAAGAAGAGGAGGACGGTGTTCCTGAGGAAGAGCGCGGCTACAGCAAAGCAAGAGAATGAGGAGGCATGAGATTTTGAGAAGCAGAGGCGAGGCGTGTGGCTGTGTAGGAATGGCCGTGTAGGAATGTGAGAGGCAGAGGCGAGGCGTGAGACTGAGAGGCTGTGTAGGAATGGCTATGACTGAAAGCATGTGAGGCCATGTGCTTTTGTGAGGCAATGAGGGTGAGTACTGCGGAGGCGAGGCGTGAGCTAAAATGAGGGAGTAAGGGTGAGGTGAGGAGGGAGGCGTGAGCACTGAGCTGCTGCTGAAATGAGGGAGGTGTGAACTGAGTTAGGGATTTAGGGTTAGTTATAGGTACATATATATATGGGTTTTATTTTTATTTTTTTTGTAATTTCCTAATACTGGGCTGGGTCTGGGTAGGGTACCTGCCGGATTTTTTATTAAACTCGAACCTAACCCAAACCCGAATCGGATTTTTTTATTATAAAAAAACCCATACCTGACCCTATTCCTAATCGAACCGTGTAAAACCTGGCCCATTAGGATCAGGTCGGGTCGGGTCGGGCCGGGTACCATCGGGTCGAGCAAAAATTGCCATCCCTATTAGTTATTATTCTATACCACAATCAAAAACCATTTTAATATTCTTCTACCCCGAATAGATTTGATTTTAAATTTATTACTGTGTTCATCTTTTTGTTAGAGATATATATTAGACATATTAGTCCAATATAATAAGCCCAAGTCCACTCCTACCTGTACAAGTAGTTTAGGGTTTAGTCGCCTATATATATTCATGTTAGGGTTCATTGTAACACGGCCTTTCTACTACACTCTTACATAATAAAAATGTAGCCCTTAAAGGATTCCTTCGTGGGTGTAGGCCAACAAGGCTGAACCATGTAACTCTCGTGTTCTTGATGTTCCTATTCTATGCTTTCCCTTCCGCATCCACTCTAACATATACAACATGGTATAACACATCGCGTTGCTAATAATATATTTAAAATTTTTATGTAATTTGTGGAAAATACAGGTTGATGAAGTTTCAAGGAAGTTATGGGTCACAAAAGGAGAAGAGCTGGAGGTAGGCAAGAAGGAATTCTTTGAAATCTATAAAATATTGGAGGTGGAGCTTGGTGACAAGCCTTACTTTGGGGGTGAAACATTTGGGTTTGTGGACCTTTCCCTTATCACTTTCTACAGCTGGTTCCATGTCTATGAGGTATTTGGCAATATCAACATAGAGGCAGAGTGCCCCAAGATTATTGCATGGGCAAAGAGGTGTTTGCAGAAGGAGACTGTGGCCAACTCTCTTGCTGACCAGAAGAAGGTTTATGAGGCTGTTGGAAAATTGAGGAAAATACGTGGCTTGGAGTAGAGAAATGGTTTAGCCCAAATCTTAGAGTACTTAGCATGTTAGAATGGTTTTGAGTGGTTGTTTAATAGCATTCATTCATTTGGTAACGTTCAAGTTTCAGTTTTGCTTACTTTCAAAAACTAGTTTGGGTTTGTTTCATCTGGGTTCATTGAACTTGTTAGACACTTTGATATGTGTCTGCTGAGCTTTAAATCGAATGGGCATGTATTAGACCATGAATAAGAAAGACAGTTTGTTATCTCTTCTAAATGTTAGATCATGTTATGCCTTTATTTTTATTTGGGGTATACAAATTTTTTGGTAAATATGTGTCTATGTAGGGAAAATTTAAGAACAATATATAAAAAAAAAACTATCTATTCTATTATTTCTATCATTTTTTCCTTCTACAGTAGTGGATCTTTCAAAAGCTTCTAAAGATTCCAATTTTTTTTATTAATTCTATCTAAGAAATTATTATTGTGTCTGTCAGTCTGACGGTTGATTTTATCTTCTATTAATGTATTCCAATTATTTATGCTATTATTACAATTATAATTATAATAATTAGTATCACTATCAGAGTCAGAATCTGTTTCATAATCTATATTATCATTTAACCAATCATTGTCTATATCTCTCATGCTATAACCTTCATCATAATCTATATCATCATAGTCCATGTTTCTAATTAGTGTATGCCTAACCTAAGTGTGAGCAAGCAAACAGGAGATGAAGTGATAAACGTATTTATTCTATTTCCGAGCAATTAATAATTACTGACGAAACTATTACTAACCATTGGTTGCCTTGTTATCGGGACCACCTCCTTGGGAAACTCTATTGCGGGACCACCCAAACACATGCCTATTTGTCGACTAACAAAAAACGGGCTGACCAACTCGAAACTATGGTTTGCCAACGAGTCTTGAGACTGACCAACGCTAACAAGGAGCAAGTAGTAGCTATGCAGTAATAAAGTTCCTAGTAACTTCTTAATTGCAAAGAAATAAAACTCATACATCTACCATCCATGGCTTTGATACCAAAGACTACCTAGGAGAGAGCACAGCAATAATATGGAAGCATAGACAATGATAAAATAGATGATAAAGAAGAAAATAGCAAAATAGATATATTCAAAAATAAGTTGAAATGGAGTATGGAATACGAAAACAGAGACTTGTAAAATCTTACTTGAAATAAAACTGTTGTCTTTGATAAAACTTGAAAACAAACTGCTGTCTTTGATAAAGCTTTGAAATTAAATTGTTTGAACAGTTACAAGATTACAAAATAAAACTGTCTGAAGAGAGTTACAAGATTACAAAGGGGAATAGAGTACAAAAGTCTTTGGGAGAGAAGGAGAGGGATGGCTATTACAAAGACTTTCTCTAAAACTTGGAATCTAAAAGGCTTGTCTTTTGTCTTCGTAGTCCGTCTCTTTTGTAGGTGAAAGCTTGTCTTTTGTAGTCAAATTACTTAGATTGATTGTAGTGTGTTATTGTTAGTTTTTATTGAAGACAGAGTAGCAGCAGTTCGATGCTATTTGCAATAATAATAAGCTTCAAAGCATATAAAGTAAAGGTGTAAGAGATAAGAAGAAAAACATTTTCATTAAATAAGAGGAGTACATTATATTTAGTGACAGAGTGACACTAACAAAAAAAAAAAAAAAAAAAAAAATCCTAAGTGCTAAGCCTTGGCCTTGGGAGCAGAAGGGTCTTTTTTCTAGCTCGGCTGAGAGGTAGGAGAATCCTTGGCCTTAGGATTAGCTTCTTTAGTCTTGGCCTTTGCTTCCTTTGCTTTAGCTACAGCTTGCTTGTCCTTGGCAGCGTCTTTGGCTTCTGAGGAGGGCATTTTTTCCTTGCCCTTACCTTTGTCTTTGGTCCCCTTAGCCCCCTGGCCTTGATCACTAGCTTGGTTGGATCCCTTCGAAGCCTCAGAGAGAGGGAGAGTAGCTTAGATAGTCAAGGGCTACTCCGAGGTCTCTAGAGCAAGGGCAGAGGGAGAAAGGATGGCACCTGGGACTTCACGGATATCTAGGTGATAATATATGCACCCAGGCTGCCTCCAAACAAAGTCTACAAGGACTTCTGCAACACTAAGGGCCCTATCCCATGTTGTAGTGCAATAATCCCTGCATACCTCGGCAAGCTCCTCAATGAGCCTAGCTTGTGTTTCTTCAATGCCGAGTAGATTGGATGCTTGCTTCTCAGCCTCGGCTGCCTCTTTGGCCAGTTGAGCCGCCTCTTTGGCCTTCTGCAGTTTAGCCTTGAGATCCATGACCAGCTGCCTTTGGGTGGCCAGGTCTATCTCGGTTAGGTGCAGTTTTTATCGCTGATCCTCGGCATGCCTCTCCACGGTCTTTAAACCCGCCTCGGCACTCAGGTGAGCCTTGTCTGCTTCTTTCAGCTTCTCAGATAGCTCTACCTGTTCTTGTCTGAGGACCCCCAAGGACTTCTCAATATTAGCATGGGAGAGGGCCTTAGCGTTGGCCTCATCACAAGTGTCGCGAACCCACTCCTCGGCCACAAAAACTTGTTGAGTAACCTGCATAAAAACAACAGAAGAATCACATAAATAAAAAGTAAGGAAAGAATGAGAGTATGGCTTAGCATTTAAATTCAAGGATATGATAGATTGCTTACCATAGCGAGGTCCCTCTTCAAGGACCGGAAGAGGTCGTTCTGCTTGAAGTGCCTGTAAGCCTCCATGTCTCTAGAAAGGAAAACAGGCTACTCTAGGGCTTCATTAATGTAGCCTGCACACCCTTTTTGGAAGTCCCTGACTGAGGTGTTCCAAGGGATGGCAGCCCCATCCATTTCCAGCCGAGGAGACTAGGTACGTTGCGGAAGGTGCACATTAGCCCTAGTTTGCTCCTCCCGACTGTCCACAGAGGTGGACCTCTTGTCTCGAGGGTCTTTAGCCACCTTCTGCTACTTAGTAACCTTATGAAGGCCCACCTCTCCTTCTTCAAGCTCCTGACTTGGCCTTTTCTTCTTTAGATTTGGAATGGCTTTCAGTTCGAGATCAGTGGGAGGTGGAAGAGGAGAAGGAGGACGTGTGGTTGGAATTTGGGACTTGGTGGCTTCTTTCGAAGTTGACATTGTTCCTTGCGGCCATGAGGTCTCTTAGGTTCTTGTTTCCCCGATTCAACGCCATCTTATCTTCCTCTTCCTCGAAGGAGTTGTTTGGGCAAGCAATTAATATAATTGGGGCATGAAACCTAAGTGCCTATTAGCCTCCTCCTCGACGTTTGAGATATGAACTATTTGAGCCCCTTGAGCCTCCTCTTCTTCGAAGTGGAATTTGTCTATCTCCTCCTCTAGCGATAGGCGTGAAGAGGCAATCTCCTCCTCGGGCATTGCTGCTGCTTCAGGCAGAACTCATCGAAGTGGCAGTACAACTGGTGGAAGATCTTCTTGGGTCAGGAAATTGGGGCTTCACACATCAATCCGGGCCAGCCGCGGGTCACATACTCTTATGATGTGGCCTATTTCTTGATATATCTCCGAGATAGGCTCGAAGTCCAAAATTAAGTGGATTGCTCTCAACTACCTATTCTCACTTACAAAGATCTCAAACATGTAGTTTAGAGCTTCAATGTTGGTCAGACTGAGCCTGGGCGCTACGTGCCTTTTGTCTGCAAAAATAGCCAAGAACCGAAACATGGTTAGAAAATTAAAATCCATCATCAAAAGACAACAAAACAAAAGGGGAATAATGACATGGTCAGGGTTAAAGAATCTAAATCTCTTGCTAAGGAACCTAACTCTAAGGTATCCCACTTGGCTCTCCTTCTCGGATGGGGCAGTGAAGGCTATCATGCCACGCTCCCGAAGCTATCAGATAGTCGTCTTTCATACTTATGTTAGATTTAGGTAGACATGATACTAGTTTGACAATATCAGATCGGGACTTCAGATAAAATCCCACGTTTTTAAGGGAGTGGCACTCGTACATGTGGACCACATCAAGCCAGGTGAGCCCCAAACCCAGATGCTTATTGAGAGCATCAACGCTACCTAAGACCCTAAATAGGTTGGGCGCGCACTAGTGGGGGTATATCTTATGGTTGAGGAGGTAGTATTGTGTTACCCTCCCCATGGGGAGAGTCATTCCCCCTTCTATGATAGCTTTCATAGGGATGATGACTTCCCCCTCTTCTCTGTGTGTCACTATTTGTTCTAGGGAACAGTATCGCAGGGCGACTTCCTTTGGCATGTGGTATTCATCCTTAAAGGCCTCTGTTTTGGCATGGGAGTCCACTAGGTGCTTAAATCTACCCATCTGGACAAGTTAAAGGGAGATAACTGAAATCGGTAAATGAAGAAATAAGAACTGGAAGGCCGATGAGATTGGCCAAGGAGAAAAAGAAAAGTTTAAAGAAATAGAAACTTACAAGAACTAAGATGTGTGTTAGTCCCTGAAACCTTTAGAAAAATTTTCAAGGATTTCTTAAAGAAAAGGTGTGAGAAGTTTAGTAACTTAGAGAGCTTTGTGAGTTTGATTGCTCGGGATCTTTGTAGAACTTGAAGACTTGTGAAATTAGGGGATGATTTCTCTAAATGCTTTATATAGAGGGCAAGATTGAGTGGGAGTTATCTTGCTCAAAACCCAAGGAGAAATATCAGCCATTGGATTAGCGTCTTACCGTTGGATGTGGGGAACATAACGCTGCCTAGAGTAATTAATGACGCCTCGCTGGCTCCGAAGCGTCAGTGGCAATTATGGGGTGCGCAAAATGGCACTCCCATGAGAGCATAGTAATCCGAGAACAAACAAATGGTGTTGGATGGGTCAAGCTTATAATCTAACGAGCAAGATAGAAATGGGAGGGAGGCCTGAGGAGGAATGTCTCCTCGGATAGGTTAAGCACGGCTCAAATGTGTGCTTTAAGGTTCAAGGTAACGTTCTAGGAAGCTCCAATGATAGGGACGTGTATCTCAAGTGTATCAGAAGACTGGGAGCTCAGAAATATCTAAGGAAAAGCTACTGCCACCATATTGAATGCTCCGCAGCTAACTTTTTGACCGCATTTATGTGGAGAAGATCTCTGAATAGTGCTGCCTTGGCCTTCCCAACTCACAGAGGGCTAGAGAGGGTGTCCGATGGGACAAGAGCTCAAGTAGTGGCTTAGATGATTAACAAGTGTAGGATCAAGATCGTTGAAAGGGGATTACATAATGTAAGAGACCCTCAATGGAGGGGGGATTAGAAAATCAAAGAAGAAACACTATAGCAATCTAGAACCAGACTTGTAACCATATTTAAGAACATTATATAAGAACTCGTTTCTTAGAACATTGTCGAGGACATCCTTTCTTTAGTATAAACCTGTCTATGTTCACTCTATTATCATCAGCCTACTCAACTTGTCGTTTGATTAACTAAAACCCAGTTTTCTAACTCATTCTCTACAAATTCATTTTTTAAACAAATTCATTGTTTAGGCCTAAGTCCATTTACCTTTTGGGCTAGGAGTTCAAAGCTGGTCCTTACATTAACTCTATTAACACATTTAGCTTAATCTTTAGAGTGAACCTAGGAATTTCATTATATTTCGTATAATTCCACACATGCAAAACAATGGGACACCCTTTTTTTTTTTTTTTTTTATAAATACCTCCTTGCCGGTTTTGTAAAGACCAAGATGAAAGAGTTTTTTTTTTTTTTTTTTTTTAATTAATAGTTTAATACATTAAAATAAAATATTCTTATTGAGCGAAATTGTTTGTTTGTTAATATGGCTAATCCTAATATATGATATTGAGCTTTTCAAAAAATAAATTATACAATATATTCCACAGATATTACTTAATTAAACTGGTTTAGACCCCAAATTTACCGAAGTTTGTGAATCCATTTCAGTTGCAGAATGATTGTGGTGGTGAAATTAAGACTCTTAAGGTTTTGCAAAACATGAATGGTCCTGTTGAGGAGAATTATGCTCATTCAAAATGTGCTTACATACATCCAAGTATCCAACCCAAAAATGGAAAAAGCAAGACATGAAAATTTTATAAAAATAATAAAAAGTTGAAAAGATGATTTTCTTTAATTTTACAATCTACTGGGGATGGCTTCAAAATACCATAAATGTTTGAAGGAAATTAAGTGCACACATAAATATGAAATATGTGATCAAAATCAGATAAAACTTCAGGGAATCACCAAGCGGCCCTTAGCGTACTTGTCATAATTTTTCTTCATTATTCATTAAGCTAGTGAGTTGTGAACGATAAAAAGTTCCCTAATCTCTCTATACTCTCTCCACCATGTCATGAAGCTGCTCTTAGGTAAGAAAATCTCAGAAGAAACTGCATAATTTTTCATCAAACCGTATACATAGTTTTCAAACTCAATCAACTTGTTTGTTTCTTTCTCCATATCATTTGATTCTCCGCTCCTCAGCAATTGGCATGAAATGCGAGCCTCCTCAACATGTGCCCAAAAGCAAGAATCCTCTGTCAGACTTGACGCCACATTCTGTTTCTTCAATTCATTTGGACCCCTTGAAGGTTTCTCCGTTTCTTTCAGCAATTGCTCCAATATTATGTAATGTTTCGACCTTCCTTGATTTATGTAGTCTTGTTTGCCTGCCTTATAGTAATCAGCTATGTCCAGTGGTTCAATCATCCTTCGGTAATTTGTTCCCCCGAAGAGTGAACGGGTACGAAGGGAGGCACCTACTGTCTGAGGCCTTTTCTCTGCTTGATCAACCATTTCTTCCCAGTAATATGTGAGGCGTCTCATATGCTCTTCCACCTTAATATCACTCGTATCAAGTTTATTCTTGTATCTATCATAGTATCCAACTTTCCTCTTTAGACACCTTCTTATACTGTTCTAGATAGGCCATATACACTTTAATGTCATTCAACCCCTGGTGGGATCAAAAGCCTGCTGGTTTAAAAGTGCCATCATTTTTGCCCCTTTTTCTGTCTTTGTAATGATAATGTTCTCCTGTTGCTGCAATAACTTGTAAAAATGAGTTGGGCTAGTAGGGGAGTTTTGAAAGATCACAAGGACAAAGACAAAGACTTCAAATTGTAGTAATGTTTATCCATGTAAGAAACAATAAAGGCTTTGGTTAGTTATTAATACTTAATCCGTAAGTATTTCATTCATTACATTATTCTGTTTAGTGTATTGCCTAGGTGTAACATTATCTGTACCATACGATGACATAGCTCAAATAAGCATTTTAATTATATACGATCCAAAAGGAGTTGTAGCTGACTTACCTGTGATTGCACCAGTCCGATTGCTGCTAGTTGTGTAATAATGCCTGCCCGTAATGGTGTTGTAGTCCAATCAATTAAGGATTCATGATATGTAGTATCCTTGCAAATTACCTTACGGTTGAGATCCTTCACAAATGTTCCATAGGACTCAAAAACTTTATTAGGATCTTCATTTTCAGGAGTTCCTGAATTGGTTGCTGTTAACAACTCCAAAATGGTTTGATGGTCCTCAAAACAAGAACAACCCAGCTTTGAACAGAAGAGAAATGTGCCAAAAGGCTGGTAACCATTAATTAAGACTCTGGGAACTAGATCCTGGTCGGAAACTACATGCAAAAAGCGAGAGTTCCATGCTGCATATTTAGATATAGCTTCTTGTAGATTCTCATCACCAATAAGGGGTGAACCAAAAGTGATGCAAAGTGGGCCTTTGGTTTTTGAAAAATTGAATTTTTCTAGCAGTGATAAGGTGAACAGAGTGGCAACAGATCCTCCCAAAGAGTTTCCAGTGATAATTAATTGTTTGGAATTGTCAATCTGCATTATGATATGAATCTTACAGTGTTAATAACTAGCCTTGTCACATTCTCAAAGTTCAATAAAAATTACATAACATATTGTACACGTTGTTAAATGTTATTATGCATGCCATGGTAACTATGAATGTTAGTCACCAACTCCGTGTGATTCAAAGGAAATATAGACATACAATTATGTCAAAACTAAGAAATATAACTTCCTAATGTATTCGAAATATAAAACTTCAGCTCAATGATAGATTATGTAAACCTAATATTACTACCAAATTAAGTTTGCATAAATTAATATTAAAATCTTCATACTAATAAGAAATGCAACTTTTGAAATTAATCTTACAATAGCAAGTGGGGAGCTGCTTGGAATGGTAGGAAATTGTAGTAAAGATTTTACTTCTTTGAACCATATTGCACGAAAACTTACAATCTGACTAACATGTGAAAATAAGCTTGGAGACATATGTCTTTTACCTTATTTGATTTGTTCCATTTGACCTAATCTAACAACTGCTCCAACTAAACTATAATTTGGATATGATTCTCACAAAAACAAAAACCTCTAATTTGGTTTACAATGTCAACTTGATTTACTATAGAATCTATTAGATTAAAGACACAGAGAGAGACAGAGAGTCAGAGAGAGAGAGAGAGATATGAAAGAAACCCATTAGACAATGAACAAATCAAAGTAAGACTACAGACCAAATCAATCAAAATGAACAAAACTTTCAATTTCAACGAACCTAATTAAGCACAAATATCATAATTTAATAATAAAAAAACACAATTATAAAAATAAAACAATCTTGAAATTGAGAATGCTAAAAGTAGAAAGCTTATGACATTGGAATTCTCTCTAGAACAGATATGTAAATGATTATACTCTATCTTGTTGACCTTTAAAAATCAACCTTTTTAAAAAGAAATCATTAATTTAGGAGGATTGATAAAAGGCATAAGTTCCTAAAATTATCCTTTTTTAATTTAAAAACATATAGTACAAAACAATAGGACAAAAATCAGTATGCTGTCCTAAAAAAAAAAAAAAAAAAAAATCAGTATGTTGGAACATACCATAAATTATAAGATAGTGAACAGATAAAATTTAAGTAGGAAAATAGTTTTTTATTTATTTATTTATTTTAGAGATACTTACAATATGTTGCTAATCTCGTAGTTTGAATCCTTTCCCCCCTATACTCTCATAACTCAAATTCTATTCTCCCTAAACTCTAAAGTACTTTGTACATGAGAATGTGTCAATTCAACTACAAGATCCTTGACAATGAGGGAAATAGTTTTAAATATTGTATCATGATATTTCATAATATCTTGGAATGGATAATGAAAAACGATATCAATATATATCTTAAAATTGCATCAAGAAATACCAACAAAAACAATTCTGAAAGTTCACTTGGTGTATAAAACACTAGTGAATGTTTAGACCTCCAATTTCAAAATTACCAACACAAGCTTATACTCAAACAATAAATGTCGAGAATGATAAGTACAAGCTGAAAGTTCGAAAATGTGTTGAAAACACAAGAGCTATTTAGACCTCCCAATTAAAGTTACGGCTCGATAGATTTTACACTAACTTACGACAAAGTGCGAAATAGTGTAAATGCGAGCAGATGAACAAATAAGCTACTCTAATCCATAAACTAAGCAACACAGCAGTATAATGGAATATAAAAGAGTAAGAAAGAAGGATGCAAACACAGAAAACACCGAGACGTGTTTTCGAAGAGGAAACCGAAGAACTCGGCGAAAAACCTCTCCGCCGCCCTCCAAGCGGAAATCGATCCACTAGACAATCAGTTGGGATACATGGGTTAGCAAGAGATCCTCTAAGCCTAATCTACCCGATGCACCTAAGCCCTCCAGGCTCCTACTCTAACAAGGCTTCTTGGAACTGTGTCTTGTTTAGCACCCCGGATCCCGCAACAAGCTCTATGTTGCATCTGCCATAGTAGGCTTTTTCTAATGCTTCCTAACAGCACCAAAACGTCACACAGCACTCTCATAGGGTGTGGTAAGTGTTTGGGCTATCAACCTCTCAATGGTATGGAAATGGAGAGGGAAGGGTTGAGGAGATACCACAAGCAAGTGTATAGAGAAAGGTATGGATGACAATCTCTAATTCCCAATGTGTTTGGCTTATTTTTTTAATAAAATACTATTAGTATTTTAATCTATAATATACAAAGTTTAATATAACTTAAATATACAAACACACGTTAAAAATAAGTTAAAAATTTTATAATAAAGACTTTATGAATGGATTGGGTTAGATCAATCACCTAGTCGGATTAAGTCAAAATCAAATACTTGGAAAAAACTTTTTAGACAAAAATAGAGTGCTATAACTATTGTCTAAATTTTATTTTTTTGTGTTTGATTTTTTTTTTTTTTTTTAAGTCATTGGCAAAAAAAGGAATATATTATAGTAAAAGGTTTTAAATAATAAATAAGGAGAAAGAAACAAAATTGCTAATAATTAAGTGAATGAGGTGTAAATCAATTAGTATTTAATGCTATTTTTTTAACTATTAGATCAATTACAAATCTACGGTCTACAAATGGTGTAACTCTTGTCAAGTTACACCAGGTGTAACTTGAACCCATCTCGATCCTAATATATGATATTGAGCTTTTCAAAAAATAAATTATACAATATTTTCTAGAGATATTACCTAATTAAACTAGTTTAGACCCCAAATTTACTGAATTACAAACACGAGAGAAAAGACTCACGCAGCTTGTAACCTTAAGTTTGTGAATCCATTTCAGTTGCAGAAGGATTGTGGGGGTGAAATTAAGACTCTAGGGTTCAACAAATCATGAATGGTCTTGTTGAGGAGAATTATGCTCATCCAAAATGTGCTCACATACATCCAAGTATCCAACCCAAAAATGGAAAAAGCAAGACATGAAAAATTTATAAAAATAATAAAAAAGTTGAAAAGATGATTTTCTTTAATTTACAATCTATTGGGGAATGACTTCGAAATACCATAAATGTTTGAAGGGAAGTGCACACATAAATATTGAAATATGTGATCAAAATCATATAAACCTTCAGGGAATCACCAAGCAGCCCTTAGCGTACTTGTCGTAATTCTCTTCATTATTCATTAAGCCAGTGAGATATGAATGATAAAAAGTTCCCTTGATCTCTCTATACTCTCTCCACCATGTCATGAAGCTGCTCTTAGGTAAGAAAATCTCAGAAGATACTGCATAATTTTTCATCAAACTGTATACATAGTTTTCAAACTCAATCAGTTTGTTTGTTTCTTTCTCCATATCATTTGATTCTCCGCTACTCAGCAATTTGCATGAAATGCGAGCCTCCTCAACATGTGCCCAAAAGCAAGAATCCTCTGTCAGACTTGACGCCACATTCTGTTTCTTCAATTCATTTGGACCACTTGAAGGTTTCTCCGTTTCTTTCAGCAATTGCTCCAATATTATGTAATGTTTTGACCTTCCTTGATTTATGTAGTCTTGTTTGCCTGCCTTGTAGTAATCAGCTATGTCCAGTGGTTCAATCATCCTTCGGTAATTTGTTCCCCCGAAGAGTGAACGGGTACGAAGGGAGGCACCTACTGTCTGAGGCCTTTTCTCTGCTTGATCAACCATTTCTTCCCAGTAACATGTGAGGAATTTCTTATGCTTTACCAGCTCAATATCACTCCTATCGATTTCGTTCTTGTATCTATCATAGTATCCAACTTTATATTCTTTAGACACCTTCTTATACTGTTCTAGATAGGCCATATACACTTTAATGTCATTCAACCCCCTGGTGGGATCAAAAGCCTGCTGGTTTAAAATTGCCATAATTTTTGCCCATTTTTCTATCTTTGTAATGATAATGTTGATGTCAACGTTCTGCTGTTGCTGCAATAACTTGTAAAAATGAGTTGGGCTAGAAGGGGAGTTTTGAGACATCAAAAGGACAAAGACAAAGACTTCAAATTGTAGTAATGTTTATCCATGTAAGAAACAATAAAGGCTTTGGTTAGTTATTAATACTTAATCCATAAGTATTTCATTCATTACATAATTCTATTTAGTGTATTGCCTAGGTGTAACATTATCTGTACCATACAATGACATAACTCAAATAAGCATTCTAATTATATACGATCCAAAAAGAGTTGTAACTGAGTTACCTGTGATTGCACCAGCTCGATTGCTACTAGTTGTGTAATAATGCCTGCCCGTAATGGTGTTGTAGTCCAATCAATTAAGGACTCGTCATCTGTAGCATCCTTGAAAATTACCTTATGGTTGAGATCCTTCACAAATGTACCATAGGACTCAAAAACTTTATTAGGATCTTGATTTTCAAGAGTCCCTGACTTGGTTGTTGTCAACAACTCCAAAATGGTATGATGGTCCTCAAAACAAGAACAACCCAGCTTTGAACAGAAGAGAAATATGCCAAAAGGCTGGTAACTGTTAATTAAGACTCTGGGAACTAGATCCTGGTCAGAAACTACATGCAAAAAGCAAGAGTTCCATGCTACATATTTAGATATGGCTTCTTGCAGGTTCTCATCACCAATAAGGGGTGAACCAAAAGTGATGCAAAGTGGGCCTTTGGTTTTTGAAAATTTGAATTTTTCTAGTAGTGATAAGGTGAACAGAGTGGCAACAGATCCTCCCAGAGAGTTTCCGGTGATAATTAAAGGTTTGGAATTGTCAATCTGCATTATGATATGAATCTTACAGTGTTAATAACTAGCCTTGTCAAATTCTCAAAGTTCAATAAAAATTACATAACATATTGTACACATTGTTAAATGTTAATGCATGCCATGGTAACTATGAATGTTAGTCACCAACTCCGTGTGGATTCAAAGGAAATATAGACATACAATTATGTCAAAACTAATAAATATAACTTCCTAATGTATTCGAAATATATAACTTCAGCTCAATGATACATTATCTAAACATAATATTACTACCAAATTAAGTTCGCATAAATTAATATTAAAATCTTCATACTAATAAGAAATGCAGCTTTGAAATTAATCTTACAATAGCAAGTGGGGAGCTGCTTGGAATGGTAGAAAATTGTAGTATAGATTTTACTCCTTTGAACCATATTGCACGAAACTTACAATCTGACTAACATGTGAAAATAAGCCTGGAGACATATGTGTTTTTTTACCTGATTTGATTTGTTCCATTTGACCTAATCTAACAAATGCTCCAACTAAACTATAATTTGGATATGATTCTCACAAAAACAAAAACCCCTAATTTGATTTACAATGTCAACTTGATTTACTATACAATCTATTAGATTAAAGATAGCATAAAACAATATAAAAAGAGATAAAATGTAAATATAAATTAAAAATGTCAAAAGTCATGAGTATGCAAAGTCAAAGAATATAGTATTCAATAATAATTAATCATTCTTAACGGCTGACACCAAGAACGGAGAGGTGAATTGATTTACAATGTCCAAAGCCATGAGTATACGGAGTCAAGAATGACTCCTTTGACATAGAAGAGAGAGAGATATGAAAGAAACCCATTAGACAATGAACAAATCAAAGTAAGACTACAGACCAAATCAATCAAAATGAACAAAACTTACAATTTCAACGAACCTAATTAAGCACAAATATCATAATTTAATAATAAAAAAACACAATTATAAAAATAAAACAATCTTGAAATTGAGAATGCTAAAAGTAAAAGGTCTCTCATAAAAATGCCATTTTGGCACACCAAAAACCTACTTTATTATTTTAGCACATCATTTTACAACATCCCATATATTTATCAGATGTTCTATTCTTCCCTTCTATACATTAAAATAATATTTACACCACATTAAAATAATATATTAAACTTCTCCTCCTCCAACAACAACAACAACAACAACAGCTCCTCCACCACTACTGCAACAACGGCCACCAACAACCACTGTCGCAACAACACCGACAGCCACCACCGGCACAAACCCACATCCACCAATGGCACTTAAAAAAAAAAAAAAACACAACCAGAAAAAAAAACAAAATCCACAACAACCCAAAAAATAACAACCACAACTACCCAATAACACCACCACAACCACCAAATCGCCGCCACAACCACAGTACCACCGCCACAACTAACCCACAATCCACCACATTCACAAACCTCAAACTATCCCAAATCAACAAACCCACAGCTCAAGCGGGAGACGTCAGCGCGAGATTGCTCAGACAGCTTCAAGCGAAATCGGTTTCAGCGGCCTGAGGTGGCTTTTAGGCGAGATCGGCTTCAGGTGGCTTGAGGATGAGAGAGAAGAGAATGAGAGTGAGGGAGCTGTGGAGGACAACTATGGCTCCGGCGAGATTGGGCTTCGGCGAGATCAGCAAGAGAGAAGAACGAAGATGCAGAGAGAAAAGAATGAACGCAGATGAGAGAAAAGGGAGAGAGAGAGTCCAATTGAATATATGAGAGAGAAAGTCTGAGTGAATAAACAAATAATAAAAAAATTTGGCATAGATGTCTGTACCGTCTCATATTTGAGACGGTACTGTAGTTGTGTGCCAAAATTTTTGACATTTGAAACATCTCATGAGGCTCATATTTTGAGGTCTGGTGTGCCAAATGCCAAATATTTGACATTTGGCACACCTGATAAGAATGCTCTTATGACATTGGAATTCTCTCTAGAATAGATATGAAAATGATTATAATCTATCTTGTTGACCTGCAAAAATCAAACTTTTAAAAAAACATCATTAATTTAGGAGGATTGATTAAAGGCATAAGTTCCTAAAATTATCCTTTTTAATTTAAAACATATAGTACAAAACAAAAGGACAAAAATCAGAATTCCTATATAAAAAAAAAAAAAAAAAGTACGTTGGAACATACTATAAATTATAAGATAGTGGATAGATAAAATTTAAATAGGAAAATAGTTTTTTTTTTGAGATAATTACAATATACTGCTAACCTCGCATTGATAATTCTCAAGCACTTTGTGTATGAGAATGTATCAATTCAACTATAACATCCTTGACAATGAGGGAAATAGTTTTAAATATTGTATCATGATATTTCATAATTCCTTGGAATGGATAATGAAAAATGATATTAATATATATATATATATATATTTATATATCTTAAAATTGCATCAAGAAATATCAACAAAAATAATTCAAATGCAAAAAGACCCCATTGGTTGCGTTTGGTTAGCAAGTTGAGCTATCAATTTTGTATTATTTTGATTTTTAAACGGAAATTTAAAAATTGTCCAAATTAACCCCTCTCTTTATTTTTATTATCTATAATTAGTAAAAAATGGTTATATAGTGTCCACATGACCACTTAACTTAACACATCAATAACATAAAATTGGGTCCCCCCTACTTAATATATTGGGTTACGGATCAATATATTGGGAAAATACAGAAATCTATGGAAAAAATCGGAGTATTAAATAAATAATTAATAATCAAACATCAATTCTCACGAAAAAAAAGGGGGTAAAATACAATAACCTACGAGGTTTGGGATAATGCCAAAAAACATCCAAAACTTCTTTAAAATGTCCAATTTGGTCCTTTAATCATTAACGGCGTGTAAGGCCGTTTGTGCATTCTCTCCCCGTGCTAAGCTGCTTCGGATTTCTAAAGGAAGACTACAATGACAAGAAGCAAGTGGAACATTAACACCGCACCATTTAATGTTTCATCATCACCACACCTTAAAATATAATTATTAATAATATTGTGTTTGGCAGCCAAGAAAATCCAAAGAAACTCCAACGATTTTTTTAGACTTTTTTCTTAAAATATAATTATTAATAATATTGTGTTTGGCAGCCAAGTCACATGGATCTTTCTCATTCTGTGTTTGGCAGCCAAGAAAATCAAAAGAACAACCCATAAATCTTCTTCATTCCTAATTAGTAGCCACAATATCAAAAGGACAACCCATATGGTCTCGTCTGCTCTTTAGACTCCACTGCTCAGTGTTTGGTTGCCGAGAAAACCAAAAAGGAATTTCTTCATCTCTTTCACAAAGAAACCCATGAAAACCCAAATGACCTTAACCCAATCACACCAGCCAAGGTCCAAAATTCCATCACAATATTGCTATTAAACCCAAATCCAGTTTCTCTCCAAAAAAAAAAAAAAAAAAAAAACAACAAAACCAGTTATCCCATTGA
>NW_027069878.1:206693-232307 GCF_002906115.3 Quercus suber
AAAAAAAAAGTAGCTTGTATCAATTTATAAAGATATTTTTGGCAATGATATAGTTCAGGCAGTTAATTTGTTAGTTATGACCTACGGTTGAATTAGAGACTTAACTGCTTGATCTTTTGCCAAGTTTACAAGTGCTATGACCAAAACTAAAAATTAATAATAATAAATAAATAAATAAGATTTTTCAGAGTATAGAGAGGTACCTCAAATTTCGGGAGCACACCAAAAATGGATTTAAAAAGCTGAAACGCAGTTTCGTTAATGGAGAAACTTGGGTCTTTGGGTCTGGGGCACAGGAAATCAAAGAAAGGAAAAGACAACTTAAAAGTTGAAGATGAAACTAAATTTCCTCCTCCCCCACCCTGAACAGAGTCTTTGCTACTAGAGGGCCAGGTGAAAAGCGCTATCATGGTATAGTTTGGTAGCTCATAAACTTTGAATCTCACGAAGGAAGATGGTCCTTCATTCTGACTGATTTCTGTGTATAGACTCCAAATTGCAGTCCATGCATCGTGCAAGATATCAAGGGTCACAACGAAATTTGCCAACTCTAAACCACTGCTATACCTGCCATCATGAATCATAGGAAAAATTAGCTAACAAATGATGATGCATCGAATTTCTTGGTCAAGAAACAAAGTTGAAAGGAAGAGGGGAAGAGCGAAGGAAAACAAAGACAAACAAATAAGGAAAGAAGAAATGATTTGCGTTACAATTGAGTTTTCCTCATCCTCTCTATTGCTTTGTTAGATCTGCTTTAGGAAAAGATCAGCCACGGGACTAGTTGTGCAACACTCTTTGCTAGTTATAACAATGATGAGAATCAAAGCCATGGTCTCAGGACAGAAACTTCGTAGGAAAGAACTAAAAAGCGTCACAAGACTACAAGTCAATGTCTATATTCTACCTATCGAATATTTATTTGTATGTTCCTCGTCATTCTCCAACTTGCCCTGGCACATTACCCTTTATTTCTTTCGACTTTTAAAATACCATACCATATTTTTTTAAATTTTTTTTAGGGAAAGGTAAGGATTAAAAGACCATACTTTTTTTTGTTTAATACATTTTTGGTGACTTGACTTGAGTTTGTAGTAAACTCAGATTTTGGTAGGTTACAGTGATTGTAAACCATAATTTATATCATTTTAGCTAGTTGACGAATAATAAGTCTAATATCAATCACACATGAACTGGTTATTGTTTTCCAATTTTTATAGTGAAGAAAAGAAGTAGGGGAAGGATGAACCTAGATTTAAGAGAGCCCATCATCTTTCATTCTCTCATTAATGGAACTTAATTGGTATGAAAAAATAGAGAGAAAATAGTATAAATAAGTAATTTTGACATTTTCACTCCAACGTCTTTTCTTTTTTTAATAATCTGTCACTCCTCCAATTTATTAAGAACAAATTAATTTAGACAATGATGTACTTGTGAACTAGAATGTTCATAAAGTAGTGACTTTTGATTCAAAAAAAGAAAAAAAGTAGTGACTTTTTTTTAATTTTTTTTTTCAATATAGGAAAGTAGTGACTTTGATTGTGTAGAAAAGCAGAAAACGCTGGGAGAGTTGGTGATTTGTGTAGAAAAGCAGGGACTTGTTGAAAACGAAATAACAATTGAATTTCTTCTGTCTTTTTCCTTTTATGTGGCATGAAAGATGAAACCCACTTGAGATGTTAGATTCTTTTTATTAGAAAAGTCAAATGTATGGCAATTTCACTTTCACCCGCCACTTGCACCTCACATAATTTCCACCATTTTTCTTCCTAGATAGTGATAGTGTGGATGCTCTTATATCACCAGGCAGCTTAGAAACATGGGGGATTTCTGTTCTTTCAGATTGGCAGCGTTAATACCAAATTGCAGTTATAGTTGGATTCCTACTTCCTAGAGAAGCTAATGTTGCGTTCCATATTTTAGCAACTCGGGTCACTATGTAACAGACTAGCTATTTACTTTGGTTTAGGATATGCTCCTCAATCCTTTTGAAAAGTCTTTTTTTTTTTTTTTTTGGGAGCAAGCCAGTATTTTCTATTTTGTAATTACTCAGTTTTCTTCTCAATAAAATTTATATGCAGTAGAATAAAAATAAAAATAAAAATAAAACGGAGTCAAGGACGCAACACCCACTCTGTAAGCAATCCTACAGTGAAAAATTATATGAGCAAAGCAATGACATCAACCGGATTGTGGAAGGATCCAGAAACTAAAAACGAATTTGGTAATCAAAATTATTTCACAAGATAGTCTAGGGAGTACTAAAATACTTTTTAATCAAAGTCATACTTGAGCATTATTTATTAGTTTATTAATGAAATACCGAGCCGACGCTTATGACTATAAATCCACGCTCTCTTCCAAGGGTATTTTGCATACCATCTCTCACTTCTTTATCTCTCTTCTTTCTTTTCCCTGCTTTTTCTATTTGCTTCAATATCTTCAGTTCTGTGAAAATGGCAGACGAGGTGGTTCTGCTAGATTTCTGGCTAAGTATGTTTGGGATGAGGGTCAGGATTGCACTGGCCGAGAAGGGTATCAAGTATGAGTACAAGGAGCAGGATATATTTAACAAGAGCCCTCTGCTTTTAGAGATGAACCCCATTCACAAGAAGATCCCAGTTCTCATCCACAATGGCAAACCTGTGTGTGAGTCTCTCATCATTGTTCAGTACATAGATGAGGTCTGGAACGATAAGTCTCCATTGCTGCCCTCTGATCCTTACCAGAGAGCTCATGCCAGGTTCTGGGCTGATTTCGTTGATAAGAAGGTACCTTTAATACCATTTCTTTTTTCTTTTATATTATTTTAATTTCTTTTCGTTCTGGGTTTACAAGTTTTAATTTTAAGGCGATGACATTTGAAAGATTCACTTTGAAATTAGTATATTTTCTATCAATTTCATAGTTGAGGATTCGTCTATGATATTGAGTCTTATTAGTTATTATTCTATACCACAATCAAAAACCATTTTAATATTCTTTACCCGAATAGATTTGATTTTAAATTTATTACTGTGTTCATCCTTTTTGTTAGAGATATATATTAAACATATTAGTCTAATATAATAGGCCCAAGTCCACTCTTGCTTGTACAAGTAGTTTAGGGTTTAGTTGTCTATATATACTCATGTTAGGATTCATTGTAACACAGGTTTTATACTACACTCTTACATAGTAAAGATATAGCCCTTAAAAAATTCCTTCATGGATGTAGACCAACAAGGCTAAACCACATAACTCTCGTATTCTCAATGTTCCTATTTTATGTTTCCCATTCCGCATCTATTTTAGCATATACAACATAGTATAACACATCGCGTTACTAATAATATATTTAACACTTTTATGTAATCTGCGGAAAATACAGGTTTATGAAGTTTCAAGGAAGTTATGGGCCACAAAAGGAGAGGAGCTGGAGGTAGGCAAGAAGGAATTCTTTGAAATCTATAAGATATTGGAGGGGGAGCTTGGTGACAAGCCTTACTTTGGGGGTGAAACATTTGGGTTTGTGGACCTTTCTCTTATCACTTTCTACAGCTGGTTCCATGTCTATGAGGTATTTGGCAATATCAACATAGAGGCAGAGTGCCCCAAGATTATTGCATGGGCAAAGAGGTGCTTGCAGAAGGAGACTGTGGCCAACTCTCTTGCTGACCAGAAGAAGGTTTATGAGGCTGTTGGACAATTGAGGAAAATGCGTGGCTTGGAGTAGAGAAATGGTTTAGCCCAAATCATGGAGTACTTTAGCATATTAGAAAGGTTTTGGGTGGTTGTGTAATAGCGTTCATTCATTTGGTAACTTTCAAGTTTCAGTTTTGCTTACTTTCAAAAACTAGTTTGGGTTTGTTTCATCTGGGTTCATTGAACTTGTTAGACACTTTGATATGTGTCTGCTGAGCTTTAAATTGAATGGGCATGTATTGGACCATGAATAAGAAAGACAGTTTGTTATGTCTTCTAAATGTTAGATCATGTTATGCCTTTATTTTTATTTTGGGTATACAAAAATTTTGGTAAATATGTGTCTATGTAGGGAAAAATTTAAGAACTATATATAAAAACTATCTATTCTATTATTTCTATAATTTTTTCCTTCTACAGTAGTGGATCTTTCAAAAGCTTCTAAAGATTCCAATTTTTTATTAATTCTATCTAAGAAATTATTATTGTGTCTATCAGTCTGACGGTTGATTTTTTCTCCTATTAATGTATTCCAATTATTTGTGCTATTATTATAGTTATAATTATAATCATTAGTATCACTATCATAATCATAATCTGTTTCATAATCCATATTATCATTTAACCGATCATTGTCTATATCTCTCATGCTATAACCTTCATCATAATCTATATCATCATAGTTCATGTTTCTAATTAGTGTGTGCCTAACCTAAGTGTGAGCAAGCAAATAGAAGATGAAGTAATAAACGTATTTATTCTATTTCCAAGCAACTAATAATTACTGGCAAAACTATTACTAACCACTGGTTTCCTTGTTATTGAGACCACCTCCTCGGGAAACTCCATTGCGGGACCACCCAAATACACGCCTGTCCGTCGGCTAACAAAAAACAGGCTGACCGACGTGTAACTATGGTTTACCAACTAGTCTTGAGGTTGTCCAACGCTAAGAAGGAGCAAGTAGTGACTATGCAGTAATAAAGTTCCTAGTAACTTCTTAATTGCAAAGAAATAAAACTCATACATCTACCATACATGGCTCTGATACCAATGACTACCTAGGAGAGAGCATAGCAGTAATATGAAAGCATAGACAATGATAAGATAGATGATAAAGAAGAAAATAGAAAAATAGATATATTCAAAAATAAGTTGAAATGGAGTATGGAATATGAAAATAGAGACTTGTAAAATCTTACTTGAAATAAAACTTTTGTTTTTGATAAAACTTGAAAACAAACTATTGTCTTTGATACAAGCTTTGAAAATAAAACTGTCTGAAGAGTTACAAGATTACAAAATAAAACTATTTGAAGAGAGTTACAAGATTACAAAGGGGAATAGAGTACAAAAGTCTTTCGGAGAGAGGGAGAGGGAAGGCTATTACAAAGGCTTTCTCTAAAACTTGGAATCTGAAAAGCTTGTCTTCTGTCTTCGTAGTCCGTCTCTTTTATAGGTGAAAGGAACCATGGTAAGGTGAAATGCACCATGGTAAATTAACCTGAGTAGGTAAAGTTAACTCAAGTTAAACTGTTGGTGAGTACTTATAGAACCATATATTCTAAGAATCGAAATCTGTCAGGATACTTTCTGTCGCATACAAGTGAATAGTATTCTGTCAAGAATATCTATCTGATCTTCCTGGATTTGTCTGGATAATCTTCATGCATGCTAGTAGGCAGTAGTAACTTATAAGCATATGTGTGGTAACTAGGAATGACAACGAGCAAGTATCCTATTCCTCGCCCCGCCCCACTTTTGCTTTGGGACGGTATTTTTGTTTTTGTTTTTGTTTTTTTTTTTGCCCCATTCTAACAGGTATATGTGGGTACCCATCTTGCCACACTCAATTATATATATATATATATATAATTTATTAAAAGCTTACTTTGAGTATATTAAATTAAAACTCATAAAACATTAAAAAAAATTCTAACATAATAAAACATTCTCAAAGCATAACAATATACCACTATGCACGGTGGTCACTCCACAAGTATAAATGCTTATGGGGTGTAGGGGGTAAGAGCCGGGGTTTAAGTCTCCAAGAGAAAACTTCATACACATATACATTTAGATTAGGCTAGAGTAGAAATTCTATCTTGTATTAAAAAAAATAAAAAATAAAAAATAAAAAAGCATAACAATATAACAATTTAATTAATAAATACAAAAACAATTCAAATGTAGAAACACAACAATTAAAAAAATTATATGAACAATGTTAAAGTAAATATTAAAACATAAAAGTATAAATATAATAATATAATATAAAAAAAAATCATAAATTTAAAGTTAGAATGCTAAAAATACTTATATATGTCTTATAAAAAACCTAAATTTAAAAAAAAAAAAAATTTATTTAAATATAAACGGGGCGGGTGCAGGGGAAAATGTTAACCTTCATCCTTGCCTTATTTGTTATGTAGGGTAGGTAAAACCCGTCCATTAAGGACGGGTGAGGCGGATACTCATATGTGCTGGTTTAAATTATCATCCCACATATACCCCTTTTATACCAAATGTCTTTGCAGGGATAAAGACCCAAAATTGTATATTGGGCCTTGGGCCTCATCCGAGGACGTGGGTATGTCTAAGGAGAGGCAAATAACTATGAGAGGTTACAAGTTTAAAGTCTCGTAAGGAAGGAACAGACGGAGGATGGTCCAAGGAGTTACTCCTCCTCGGACATGATGAATATGGTTCAAATATATATTCCAACAACCTAGGTGACCCTCCAGAAGGCTCCCATGATAAGGACGTGCATCATGCACGTATAAGAGCGATAAGAACTCAGAAATATCTAAGGAAAAGTTGCTACCACTGTATTAGATGTACTACATCTACTTTTCTGGCCGCATTTATGTGAAGAAGACACCTAAACAGCGATGCCCTGGCTATCACAACTCACAGAGAGCCAAAAGGGATGTCTGATGGGACAGACACTCAAATGAAGGCTTAGATGATCAACAAGTGTAGGGTCAAGATGGTTCAAAGGGGAGCTATATAATGTGAGAGACCCTCCATAAGGAAAGGATCGAAAAACTAGGGAAAAGACATTATAGCAATCATAGTTATACTTGTAATCAATTCTGTTGATTTATACCAAGATTTGCCTCATTGGACAATGAATTCATTCAGTCCTATGTGTTCTGATTCTTGCTTGATCATCTTTAAACTTCATACTAGCCGTTGTTAAATTTACAAAGGGCTTAGTTCTTTGACCCACTCTCTACAAATTTATTGTACTGGGCTCATTAAACCAATATCTCATATTTTTTGGGCTTGGGCTTGGGCTATAAAACGAGACCCTATAATCTTTAACCAAAAAAAAAGAAAACATTTGAACAAAAGCATGTTATTTACAAAACTATTATAATATATAGGGCTATAAATGAGCCAAGCTAAATATTAAAAGTTTAGACTTGTTCATTTAATTTTATTTCGAACACAAGTTGAGCTCGAACTCATCATCAAACAAGATTACACATCCAAGTTTAGTTCATTTACTTTCTGTAAATTCAAGATTGTTCACGAACTACTTGATTAACTTATTATTTTTCTATATAAAGTAAAATCATAACTAACATGTCTTACTCCTCCATAAATTTTTTATTTTTTACTACAAATGGATGGTTTATGTTATGAATAAACTATAAATAATTGACAAACTGATATAACCCAATTATAAATCTATATAAATATATTTTCAGAAAAGTATACACAAATATATAGTATTATATATAGTTAACTCAAGTCATAATGTTTATGAGGTTGTTTATGAACATGTTATTATGTTTAAGCTTGACTTGCTTAATAATCAAGTCTAAAGTTGGCCTTGAGCTTGGTTTGTTTAATAAATAAACAACAAAAACAGACTTTTTCTCGAGCGAAGCTTTATTTGTTCATAAATAGCTTGATTCATTTATAGTGCTAATAAGGTATTTCTTTGACATACACCTAATAGAAATCTCTCTTATTGGAGGGGACAAAAAAGTAGATGGAAGAACATAGCGTTAACTAGCTCACAAGGCTTGTTGTCATACTAATTTGGCTTTTGTAAAATTCAACCTTTTTTTTTTTACTCCTATTTTTTTTAATAGATACAATAAAATTTTAATTTATGACATCTACATTATGATAATTATCCTTTATTATTAGGCCAAGATACCAGTTATTTTTTTGTATAAGCGGGGTTCAAATTCTAAATTCTTATACAACGATAAAAAACTTTACCAATTCAACTATTTATAACTTAGATTATTTTTACCATTTAATAAAAAGAAATTCAGATAATGATATATAAAGAATTCAACTCAAGACATTTTCTTTTTCCCTTTCACTTTTTCTTTTATCCCCATAACCAAAACCTTGTATTGAAAATATAATTTTTCCTATCTTTTCTACATCCTCCCCCGACCTAACTATATTACAAATTGCATTATATAAACCCTACCTTAATGTATCAATTAAACTGCTCCTTCCACTCTCAAAATCCTATTTTTGACTTTTGTTGGAAAATGTAGAAATATTAGCAAATCATGAACAGTCTTGTTGGGGAGAATTATGCTCACTATTTCAATGGTATAGTGTGGTCTTTCCTTGCTGAGAGGGAAGAATAAACAAAGCCAACTATTCCTTTGATAATGATGACTAAAACTGTTTTCATCTGCTCACATCCAAGTATCGAACCCCAAAAATAGCAAAAGAAAGATTGAAAATTTTATTATACAAAAATTTAAAAAGTTGAAAAGATGATGTCCTTAATTTACAATTTATTGGGTAATGACTTCGAAATACCACACATGTTTGAAGGGAAGTACACACATAGATATTGAAATATGCAAATCTCTGTCACACAAAATTTAAAGGAAACTCTAGGGAGCCATTCGCATATGCCTTGTAATTGTTGTCATTCTTCAGTAAGATAGTGAGACTAGAGCTATAAGAAGCTCTTGTAATCTCTTTATACTCTCCCCACCATTTCATGAAGCTGCTCCCAGGTAAGAAAATCTCGGAAGATACTGCATAATTTTTCATCAAATCAAATACATACTTTTCAAACTCAATCAGTTTTTTCTTTGCAGAGTCTTTCTCCTTATCACTTGATTCTCCGCTACTCAGCAATTTGCATGAAATGAGAGCCTCCTCAACATGTGCCCAAAAGCAAGAATCCTCTGTCAAACTTGACGCCACATTCTGTTTCTTCAATTCATTTGGAACACTTGAAGGTTTCTCAGTTTCTTTCAGCCACTGCTCCAGTTGTATGTACTGTTTAGACCGACCTTTATTTATGTAGTCTTTTAGGCCCTTGTTGTAGTATTCAGCTATGTCTAGCGGCTCAATCATCCTTCGGTAATTTGTTCCCCCGAAGAGCCAACGGGTACGAAGGGAGTGGCCTACTGTCTGGGGCCTTTTCTCTGCTTGATCAACCATATCTTCCCAATAATATGTGAGGAATTTTTTAAACTTTAACAGATCCATATCAGTCTTAGTCGTTCTGATACGGTTTTCAAGCTTATATCTGTCATAGTATCCAATTCCTTTGTCTTTAGACAACTTCTTATACTGTTCTAGATAAGCCATATATACTTTTATTTCATTCAACCCCCTGGTGGGATCAAAAGCCTGCTTGTTTAAAATTGCCATATCTTTTTCCCGTTTTTCTGTCTTTTCAATGATAATGATATCAACATTCTGCAGTGGCTGCAATAACTTGTAAAAATGAGTTGGGCTAGAAGGGAAGTTTTGAATGATCACGAGGACAACGACAAAGACTTCAAATTGTAGTAATTTTTACTCATGTAACAAACATTAGAGGCTTTGGTTAGTTGTTAATACTTAATTGGTAAGCATTTCATTCATTACATTATTCTATTTCGTGTATTGTCAAGGTGTAACATATATGTACCATACAAATGACATAGCTCAAATAAGCATTCTAATTATATATGATTCAAAAAGAATTGTAATTGAGTTACCTGTGATCGCACCAATCCAATTGCTGCTAGTTTTGTAATAATGCCTGCCCGTAATGGTGGTGTAGTCCAATCAATTGATGACTCATGATCGATAGTATCCTTGCAAAGTACCTTACGATTGAGATGCTCCACAAATGTTCCATAGGACTCAAAAACCTTATTAGGATCTTGACTTTCAGGACTCCCTATATAGGCTGCCACCAACAACTCCAAAATGGTTTGGGGGTCCTCAAAACAAGAACAACCCAGCTCCGAACACAAGAGAAATGTTCCAAAAGGCTTGTAACCATTAATTAAGACTCTAGGAACTGGATCCTGGTCAGAAACCACATGCAAAAAGCAAGAGTTCCATGCTGCATATTTAGATATGGTTTCCTGCAGGCCTTCATTACCAATGAGGGGTGAACCAAAAGTGATGCAAAGTGGGCGTTTGGTGGTTGAAAATTTGAATTTTTCTAGCAGTGATATGGTGAAGAGAGTGGCAACAGATCCTCCCAGAGAGTTTCCGGTGATAATTAATGGTTTGGAATTGTCAATCTGCATTATGATATGAATCTTACAATGTTTATAACTGGCCAAGTCACATTCTCATAGTTCAATAATAGAAAAATATTCGGCATGCATATTGTACACATTGTTAAATGTTATTATGCCAACTATGAATATTGGTCATTAACCCGTACTGGAAATATAAACATACAATTATGCCAAAATTAATAAAATTAACTTCCTAATGAATTCAAAATCTATGAAAGTTTAAAAATTTATAACTTAAGCTCAATTATACATTATCTAAAACTAATATTATTATCGAATTTACTTTGCATAGATCAATATTAACATCTTCATTCTAATAAGTGCAACTTTTGAAATTAATCTGTCAATAGCAAGTGGAGAGTGCTTTTAAGCAAGTGGAGAGTGCTTTTAGGCAAGAGTATAAATTGCTTAACTTGTTGGGAGTGAATGTTCCTAGATTACTTTGCAACTGGTTCTAACGGGTGGAATTAGTTATTTGAAAGTTTTAGTGGATAAAAGTGAGTCCAAAAAGGACTCATATTTATAAAAATTACCTTCCATATTGCTGGAAAACTTACAATCTGACCAAGATGTGAAAATAAGAAATTAAGCTTATGTTCTAATTTGATTATTTAGAGACATATGTCTTTTAAGGTTTTATTTTATTTGATTTTTTCCATTTTCCCTATTCTAATAAACGCTTCAATTGAATATAAAATTTTTTAAAAATAAAATAAAAACTCCAACCAAACCAATTGGGATATGTAAAATTGTAAAATCCAACAAGTTTCTCAAACCCATAATATAACCATATTAAAGTGGAAACTCAATCAAGTTAAAATATCTGGACTCCAATTTTGTGCCTAATATCTTTTTAAATTTTCCAATAATTTGATGCCAAGTGCCATTCTATTGTTTAATAATTTAATGTCAAGTGTCTTTAGATATTAATTAATGTACTCTAATTTCTTGCAGAATTTTCCTTAAAAAAAATTATTGCAAAATGTCTTTTTAATTTTTTTGTCAATTATATATAAATGCAAATTCACGTATATAATTCTTAGAAAATATAAAAAGACTCTCTCTCTCTCTCTCTCTCTCTCTCCATATATATGTGCGTGTGTGTAACAGTCATTCTGAACAGTTAACAGCACCAACATGCATGGAAGGAAGAAATAAACTGATTTACAAAATAAAAGTCAACAGTTTACATACACAGTTAAGAATATATTTGATAGTAATTGGCAACATCATCAACCATTGACACCACTAACATGGAAGAGTGAGATATGTAATAATGATAATGATAAGCCTTTAAAAAAAATGATAAGTTATACAAAACAAAAAGGTCAAAAGTAAGTGTTTTGGAACAGGACAATACTTGGCAAAATATTTTTTCAGAATAGATTTCATAAATGTATAAATGCTAAGTTATCATTGATTCTTATCAGGACCACCACTAATACTATTTTTTTTTTGTCTACCTTTTAAAATTTGTCTCCTCAATGATTATGAAAAAAGATTGTTATAAAATGGTAATAGTGCTATGAACATAATTTTTTTTTTCACAATAAATTTCGTAATTGTTGAGTTAGTCAATTGTCAGTAGTAAGACAAAAAATGATGGGTTCATGAATTTCAAATGTATCTATCACTCGCAATCACCCACTCGACAATTATGAAATTTGTTGGAAAAGAATATGCGATTGTAGTCTAAACACATTGTTTGGAGCATCTTGTAATGTGTTGGTTTAGATATGAAAAGTGATATCAATATCTTGAAAATTGGGCTGAGAATACGGACAGAAATATGTGAAAGATTGCAAAATGATTTGTTTTTTAATTTTTTTTAAAAGACTGAAATATATTAGGTTTACGGATCAATACATTGGAAAATACCAGAAATTTTAAAAAAACTATAATAATCAAATATCATACTTTTTTTTTCTTTTAATATAATGATATCTCAACACGAGTTATTATTTTTGTCATACCAATTCAACCAGATATCATTTCAAGGATAGATATTTAATTTAAATCCTTGATAGTAATAATAATAATAGTAACGGTTCCATGGCAAATAAATGTGAGTTTCGATAGCACTGATATCCAAACTCAGTTGCGTTTGGCTTTTTTTTAGGGTCCCACGACATAATTTACGGGACTCGCAAGTAAGAAAAATGCAAATTTAATTTTAAAACTGGATTTCACGATATTATTTATACATTTAAAAATTATTTCTCTACAATGTTTTTAATTTTCAGTAATAAGCAGTATCCAAACAATTAATAATCTAGCAACTCAAGCACATCAGTCAAAAAACTAGCATGTAAAAGTATAACGAGGGAGCTTCTGCTAGACTTCTATATATACAAGTTCAGGGAAAAGGAAACTCGATCAGATTTCATCCAACTTTTGATCTGGGATTTGGCCCCCCAAGTTTTGGTAATGTTATCTTGGCAGAGGCATCCCAGGCAATTGTTGCTTGTGTGGTTTAAAAGTCTTTTATTCAGGAGAGAGAGAGAGAGAGAGAGAGAGAGAGGATCAGATTTCGTCCAAATAGTAATTCAATCAAATGTTGAACATTGAGCTAGATCAAATCATTGAGGCCAGCAAGTGCAAGTTTCTCGACAAGAAGACACATGGGTCGAACTTAATGCTTACAACTGCTATATATGACCAAAAAAAAAATTAAAAAATTAAAAAAATTCAGAGTATATATATAGGTACCTTTGATTTCAAGAATGGGAGCACACCAAAAATATTGGAGCTAAAAAGCTGTAATGCAGGTTTGTTAATGGAGAACTCTTGGTTGTCTTTGGGACACAGGAAATTGAAGACAGGAAAAGACTCCTTAAGAGTTGATGACGAAACAAAATCTCCTCCTCCATTTCCCTGAACATAGGCTTTGCTATTAGCAGGCCAAGTGAAAAAAGCAATGATGGTACAGTTTGGTAGCTCAAAAACTTTGAATTTCACTAAGGAAGATGGTTCTTCATTTTGGCTGGTTTCTTTGCATAGCTCCGTAATTGCAGTCCATGCATGTTGTAGGATATCAAGGTTCACCACAAACTTTGCCAACTCTAACCCACTGCTAAAGCTGCCATCATGAATTAATCATAGGAAAAATTAGCAAACAAATGATGATGCATTACTCTTTAGTATTGAATTTCTTGGTCAAGAAACAAACTTGAAAGGAAAAAAAAAAAAAAAAAAATGGGGTTTAACTTTCCAAGAGAGAACTTCACACACATATACATTTAGATTAGGCTAGAGTAGAAATTCTATCTTGTATTAAAAAAAAAAAAAAAAGCATAACAATATAACAATTTAATTAATAAATACAAAAGCAATTCAAATGTAGAAACACAACAATTAAAAAAACTATATGAACAATGTTAAAGTAAATATTAAAACATAAAAGTATAAATATAATAATATAATATAAAAAATCATAAATTTAAAGTTAGAATGCTAAAAATACTTATATATGTCTTATAAAAAACCTAAATTTAAAAAAAAAAAAATTATTTAAATATAAACGGGGCGGGTGCAGGGGAAAATGTTGACCTTCATCCTTGCCTTATTTGTTATGTAGGGTAGGTAAAACCCGTCCATTAAGGACGGGTGAGGCGGATACTCACATGTGTTGGTTTAAATTATCATCCTACATATACCCCTTTTATACCAAATGTCTTTGTAGGAATAAAGACCCAAAATTGTATATTAGGCCTTGGGCCTCATTCGAGAACGTGGGTATGTCTGAGGAGGGGCAAATAACTATGAGAGGTTACAAGTTTAAAGTCTCGTAAGGAAGGAACAGACGAAGGATGGTCCAAGGAGTTACTCCTCCTCGGACATGATGAATATGGTTCAAATATATATTCCAACAACCTAGGTGACCCTCTAGAAGGCTCCCATGATAAGGACGTGCATCATGCACGTATAAGAGCGATAAGAACTCAGAAATATCCAACGAAAAGTTGCTACCACTGTATTAAATATACTACATCTACTTTTCTGACCGCATTTATGTAGAGAAGACACCTAAACAGCGATGCCTTGGCTATCACAACTCATAGAGAGCCAAAATGGATGTCTGATGGGACAGACATTCAAGTGAAGGCTTAGATGATCAATAAGTGTAGGGTCAAGATGGTTCAAAGGAGAGCTATATAATGTGAGAGACCCTCCATAAGGAAAGGATCGAAAAACTAGGGAAAAGACACTATAGCAATCATAGTTACACTTGTAATCAATTATGTTGATTTATACCAAGATTTGCCTCCTTGGACAATGAATTCATTCAGTCCTATGTGTTCTGATTCTTGCTTGATCATCTTTAAACTTCATACTAGCCGTTGTTAAATTTACAAAGGGCTTAGTTCTTTGACCCACTCTTTACAAATTTATTGTACTAAGCTCATTAGACCAATACCTCATATTTTTTGGGCTTGGGCTGTAAAACGAGACCCTACAGTCTTTAACCAAAAAAAAAAAAACATTTGAACAAAAGCATGTTATTTACAAAACTATTATAATATATAGGGCTATAAATGAGCCAAGCCAAATATTAAAAGTTTAGACTTGTTCATTTAATTTTATTTCGAACACAAGTTGAGCTCGAACTCATCATCAAACAAGATTACACATCCAAGTTTAGTTCATTTACTTTCTGTAAATTCAAGATTGTTCACGAACTACTTGATTAACTTATTATTTTTCTATATATAGTAAAATCATAACTAACATGTCTTACTCCTCCATAAATTTTTTATTTTTTACTACAAATGGATGGTTTATGTTATGAATAAACTATAAATAATTGACAAACTAATATAACCCAATTATAAATCTATATAAATATATTTTTAGAAAAGTATACACAAATATATAGTATTATATATAGTTAATTCAAGTCATAATGTTTATGAGGTTGTTTATGAACATGTTATTATGTTTAAGCTTGACTTGCTTAATAATCAAGTCTAAAGTTGGGCTTGAGCTTGGTTTGTTTAATAAATAAACAACAAAAACAGACTTTTTCTCGAGCAAAGCTTTATTTGTTCATAAATAGCTTGATTCATTTATAGTGCTAATAAGATATGTCTTAGACATACACCTAATAGAAATCTCTCTTATTGGAGGGGACAAAAAAGTAGATGGAAGAACATAGCGTTAACTAGCTCACAAGGCTTGTTGTCATACTAATTTGGCTTTTGTAAAATTCAACCTTTCTTTTTTTTACTCATATTTTTTTTAATAGATACAATAAAATTTTAATTTATGACATCTACATTATGATAATTATCCTTTATTATTAGGCCAAGATACCAGTTATTTTTTTGTATAAGCGGGGTTCAAATTCTAAATTCTTATACAACGATAAAAAAATTTACCAATTCAACTATCTATAACTTAGATTATTTTTACCATTTAATAAAAAGAAATTCAGATAATGATATATAAAGAATTCAACTCAAGACATTTTCTTTTTCCCCTTCACTTTTTCTTTTATCCCCATAACCAAAACCTTGTATTGAAAATATAATTTTTCCTATCTTTTCTACATCCTCCCCCGACCTAACTATATTACAAATTGCATTATATAAACCCTACCTTAATGTATCAATTAAACTGCTCCTTCCACTCTCAAAATCCTATTTTTGACTTTTGTTGGAAAACGTAGAAATATTAGCAAATCATGAACAGTCTTGTTGGGGAGAATTATGCTCACTATTTCAATGGTATAGTGTGGTCTTTCCTTGCTGAGAGGGAAGAATAAACAAAGCCAACTATTCCTTTGATAATGATGACTAATACTGTTTTCATCTACTCACATCCAAGTATCAAACCCCAAAAATAGCAAAAGAAAGATTGAAAATTTTATTATACAAAAATTTAAAAAGTTGAAAAGATGATGTCCTTAATTTACAATTTATTGGGTAATGACTTCGAAATACCACACATGTTTGAAGGGAAGTGCACACATAGATATTGAAATATGCAAATCTCTGTCACACAAAATTTAAAGGAAACTCTAGGGAGCCATTCGCATATGCCTTGTAATTGTTGTCATTCTTCAGTAAGATAGTGAGACTAGAGCTATAAGAAGCTCTTGTAATCTCTCTATACTCTCCCCACCATTTCATGAAGCTGCTCCCAGGTAAGAAAATCTCGGAAGATACTGCATAATTTTTCATCAAATCAAATACATACTTTTCAAACTCAATCAGTTTTTTCTTTGCAGAGTCTTTCTCCTCATCACTTGATTCTCTGCTACTCAGCAATTTGCATGAAATGAGAGCCTCCTCAACATGTGCCCAAAAGCAAGAATCCTCTGTCAGACTTGACGCCACATTCTGTTTCTTCAATTCATTTGGAACACTTGAAGGTTTCTCAGTTTCTTTCAGCCACTGCTCCAATTGTATGTACTGTTTAGACCTTCCTTTATTTATGTAGTCTTTTAGGCCCTTGTTGTAGTATTCAGCTATGTCTAGCGGCTCAATCATCCTTCGATAATTTGTTCCCCCGAAGAGCGAACGAGTACGAAGGGAGTGGCCTACTGTCTGGGGCCTTTTCTCTGCTTGATCAACCACTTCTTCCCAATAACATGCGAGGAATTTTTTAAACTTTAATAAATCCATATCAGTCGTAGTCGTTCCAATACAGTTTTCCAGCTTATATCTGTCATAGTATCCAATTCCTTTGTCTTTAGACAACTTCTTATACTGTTCTAGATAAGCCATATATACTTTTATTTCATTCAACCCCCTGGTGGGATCAAAAGCCTGCTTGTTTGAAATTGCCATCACTTTTTCCCGTTTTTCTGTGTTTGCAATGATAATGTTGATATCAACATTCTGCAGTGGCTGCAATAACTTGTAAAAATGAGTTGGGCTAGAAGGGAAGTTTTGAAAGATCACAAGGACAAAGACAGAGACTTCAAATTGTAGTAATTTTTACTCATGTAAGAAACATCAGAGGCTTTGGTTAGTTGTTAATACTTAATCGGTAAGCATTTCAATCATTACATTATTCTATTTCGTGTATTGTCTAGGTGTAATGTATATGTACCATACAAATGACATAGCTCAAATAAGCATTCTAATTATATAAGATTCAAAAAGAATTGTAATTGAGTTACCTGTGATCGCACAAGTCCAATTGCTGCTAGTTTTGTAATAATGCCTGCTTGTAATGGTGTAGTCCAATCAATTGATGACTCATGATCGGTAGTATCCTTGCAAAGTACCTTACGATTGAGATGCTCCACAAATGTTCCATAGGACTCAAAAACCTTATTAGGATCTTGATTTTCAGGACTCTCTATATAGGCTGCCATCAACAACTCCAAAATGGTTTGGGGGTCCTCAAAACAAGAACAACCCAGCTCTGAACACAAGAGAAATGTTCCAAAAGGCTTGTAACCATTAATTAAGACTCTAGGAACTGGATCTTGGTTAGAAACCACATGCAAAAAGCAAGAGTTCCATGCTGCATATTTAGATATGGTTTCCTGCAGGCCTTCATTACCAATGAGGGGTGAACCAAA
Organism: Quercus suber; assembly: GCF_002906115.3. NCBI lineage: Eukaryota > Viridiplantae > Streptophyta > Magnoliopsida > Fagales > Fagaceae > Quercus > Quercus suber. Next base: position 224,436 of record NW_027069878.1, read on the forward strand.
AGTGATGCAAAGTGGGCGTTTGGTGGTTGAAAAATTGAATTTTTCTAGCAGTGATATGGTGAAGAGAGTGGCAACAGATCCTCCCAGAGAGTTTCCGGTGATAATTAATGGTTTGGAATTGTCAATCTGCATTATGATATGAATCTTACAATGTTTATAACTGGCCAAGTCACATTCTCATAGTTCAATAATAGAAAAATATTCGGCAAGCATATTGTACACATTGTTAGATGTTATTATGCCAACTATGAATATTGGTCATTAACCCGTACTGGAAATATAAACATACAATTATGCCAAAATTAATAAAATTAACTTCCTAATGAATTCAAAATCTATGAAAGTTTAAAAATTTATAACTTCAGCTCAATTATACATTATCTAAAACTAATATTATTATCGAATTTACTTTGCATAGATCAATATTAACATCTTCATACTAATAAGTGCAACTTTTGAAATTAATCTGTCAATAGCAAGTGGAGAGTGCTTTTAGGCCAGAGTATAAATTGCTTAACTTGTTAGGAGTGAATGTTCCTAGATTTCTTTGCAACTGGTTCTAACGGGTGGAATTAGTTATCGGAAAGTTTTAGCGGATAAAAGTGAGTCCAAAAAGGACTCATATTTATAAAAATTACCTTCCATATTGCAGGAAAACTTACAATCTGACCAAGATGTGAAAATAAGAAATTAAGCTTATGTTCTAATTTGATTATTTAGAGACATATGTCTTTTAAGGTTTTATTCTATTAATTTGATTTTTTCCATTTTCCCTATTCTAATAAACGCTTCAACTGAATATAAATTTTTTTTAAAAATAAAATAAAAACTCCAACTAAACCAATTGGGATATGTACAATTGTAAAATCCAACAAGTTTCTCAAACCCATAATATAACTATATTAAAGTGGAAACTCAATCAAGTTAAAATATCTGGACTCCAATTTTGTGCCAAATATCTTTTTAAATTTTCCAATAATTTGATGCCAAGTGTCATTCTATTGTTTAATAATTTAATGCCAAGTGTCTTTAGATATTAATTAATGTACTTTAATTTCTTGCAGAATTTTCCTTAAAAAAAATTATTGCAAAATGTCTTTTTTTAATTTTGTGTCAATTATATATAAATGCAAATTCACGCATCTAATTCTTAGAAAATATAAAAAGACTCTCTCTCTCTCTCTCTCTCTCTCTCTCTCCATATATATATACATATGTGTGTGTGTGTGTAACAGTCATTCCGAACAGTTAACAGCACCAACATGCATGGAAAGAAGAAATAAACTGATTTACAAAATAAAAGTCAAGAGTTTACATACAGAGTTAAGAATATATTCGATAGTAATTGGCAACATCATCAACCATTGACACCAATAACATGGAAGAATGAGATATGTAATAATGATAATGATAAGCCTTTAAAAAATTAAAATGGAAATCTTTCTATTAAATAAAAAGGATAAGTTTCATTAAATAAAAAAATCATTCGGATGGAGCTAGGTGCATAACTATGGCTCAACCCCTTCTTTTTTCATTAAAAAAAAAAGAAAAAAGAAAAAAAAGATGAGTTATACAAAACAAAAAGATCAAAAGTAAGCGTTTTGGAACAGGACAATACTTGACAAAATATTTTTTCAGAATAGATTTCATAAATGTATAAATGCTAAGTTATCATTGATTCTTATTAGGACTACCACTAATACCATTTTTTTTTTTTTGTCTACCTTTTAAAATTTGTCTCCTCAATGATTATGAAAAAAGATTGTGATAAAATGGTAGTAGTGCTATGAACATAACTTTTTTTTTTTAACAATAAATTTTGCAATTGTTGAGTTAGTCAACTGTGAATAGTAAAGAAAAAAAATGATGAGTTCATGAATTTCAAATGTGTCTATCACTCGCAATCACCCACTCAACAATTATGAAATTTGTTGGAAAAGAATATGTGATTGTAGTCTAGACACATTGTTTGGAGCATCTTGTAATGTGTTGGTTTAGATATGAAAAGTGATATCAATATCTTGAAAATTTGGCTGAGAATACCAACAGAAATGTGTGAAAGATTGCAAAATGATTTGTTTATTTAATTTCTTTTAAAAGACTGAAATATATTAGGTTTACGTACGGATCAATACATTGGAAAATACCAGAAATTTTAAAAAATAATAATAATAATCAAATATCATACTTTTTTTTTTCTTTTAATATAATGATATCTCAACAAGAGTGATTATTTTTGTCATACCAATTCGACCACATATCATTTCAAGGATAGATATTTAATTTAAATCCTTGATAGTAATAATAATAATAGTAACTGTTCCATGGCAAATAAGTGTGACTAATATCCAAACTTAGCTGCGTTTGGCTTTTTTTGAGGGTCCCACGACATTGTTCACGGAACCCGCAAGTACGGAAAAACACAAATTTAACTTTAAAACTTGGGTTGGGTCTCCCAGTATTATTTACACATTTAAAAATTATTTCGTTACAGTATTTTCAGTTTTCAATTTCCAGCAATAAACAATATCCAAACAGACATACTGATCTAGCAACTCAAGCACATTAGTCAGAAAACTAGCATGTAAAAGTATAACGAGGGAGCTTCTGCTAGACTTCTATATATACAAGTTCAGGGAGAAGGAAACTCGATCAGATTTCATCCAACTTTTGATCTGGGATTTGGCCCCCCAAGTTTTGGTAATGTTATCTTGGCAGAGGCATCCCAGGCGATTGTTGCTTGTGTGGTTTAAAAGTCTTTTATTCAGCAGAGAGAGAGAAAAAAGAAAAAAGAAAAAAGAAAAAAAAAAAAAAGGATCAGATTTCATCCAAATAGTAATTCAATCAAATGTTGAACATTGAGCTAGATCAAATCATTGAGGCCAGCAAGTGCAAGTTTCTCGACAAGAAGACACATGGGTCGAACTTAATGCTTACAACTGCTATATATGACCAAAAAAAATTAAATTAAATTAAAAAAATTCAGATTATATATATAGGTACCTTTGATTTCAAGAATGGGAGCACACCAAAAATATTGGAGCTAAAAAGCTGAAATGCAGGTTGTTAATGGAGAACTCTTGGTTGTCTTTGGGGCACAGGAAATTGAAGACAGGAAAAGACTCCTTAAGAGTTGATGATGAAACAAAATCTCCTCCTCCATTTCCCTGAACATAGTCTTTGCTATTGGCAGGCCAAGTGAAAAAAGCAATGATAGTACAGTTTGGTAGCTCAAAAACTTTGAATTTCACTAAGGAAGATGGTTCTTCATTTTGACTGGTTTCTTTGCATAGCTCCGTAATTGCAGTCCATGCATGTTGTAGGATATCAAGGTTCACCACAAACTTTGCCAACTCTAACCCACTGCTAAAGCTGCCATCATGAATTAATCATAGGAAAAATTAGCAAAGAAATGATTATGCATTACTCTTTAGTATTGAAATTCTTGGTCAAGAAACAAACTTGAAAGGAAAGGAGAAAAAGTGAAGAAAAAAAAAACACAAACAACTGGGGAAATGAAGAAAAAGAAATGATTTTTTTTTTTTTTTTTTTAATTTACACTTACAACTGAGTTTGGGTCATCCTCTCTAGCTTTAGATTTGCTTAGTAGTTGAGCAAACTTGAGTCTTACATGTATAAGAATAAAGCATTGAATGGTTCTACTCATCAGGTACAGAAATTTCCCAGGAAATTTCACAAGACGACAAGTCAATAACCGTGGAGGACCGGAGGTTTAATTTTTTTAGGTAGGAAAGGACGGTGCCTAGTCCTTTCCTACCTAAAAAAATTTCAATTATGCTCTCCCCGTCTAAAGAAAAAAAAATATATAAATTACATTATAAACACGAAAAATTTCACAACACAGAGTGTTATTGGGGGTAGCATCTACCAACTCTTTTAAATTGTGTATGAGTAATGATAGAATACACATAATTTCTTATAACTTTGCGCCACAACTCGTCGCGTGACGAATTGTGGCACAAAATTGTGACAAATTATGCATTTCTAGCATTATTCATTATGTGTTATTGTATGTACGTGTCGACTTTTTTTTTTATAACAAGTTTTAAGTTGATTAATTTTAATTGGATTTTATTTATATTTATCATTGACATTTTTTATTTTATTTTATTTTGATAAACTTGACATTTTTTACATATTATTAACAACTTGTGGATTTGACTGTTGTGAAAATTTTCATTTCTCACTTATACTTAACAAAAAGAAGTTTATGAGATACTGAAATTTTCACATTCTCTCTCTCTATCTTTGTATTGAGTGGAATCAGATGAGTTGAATTATGAGAGAATGTGAAATTTTCTATGGTACTTGATGGTGCATGTAGAGGGGCTCAGAAGCTAATGACCATTTCTTCTAAGGTCGACGTCTTGAGGAAATTAATGGCTCTGCTGGCAAGCTAGCTCCTCGACTGGACACAATATCATTCCCAAACTTGTTGAATTCTCAACTTGCTAAAATGGTACTATTTAGCTATGATTAATGGATAATGAGTAATTAATATACCTTCATTTTTATTATCTTTGCCTGTCATTTACATCTCATTACTCTTCGTGAAAAAAGTTATGTAGGACTTTTCTCTTCTTTTGCTGAAAAGTTATGTTGGACCTTGGTGCGCCTTTTTTTATTTGGTATTTTTTTATTAACTGTGATATACATGACCACCACTGGTATACAAATTCTAGTTTAATGAAATAAACTTTCTATTAATAATAATAATAATAAAAGCTTCTATATAGATAATTAAAAAGGTCAGTTTTTTTCAATTAACCTGATTTATTTGTCTCAAAGAATCTTTTATTGTAATACTTGTTGGGGTTTGTTAAGTATCTTTGACTCCATTAAGGTGGGTTAAATTAGTTATCATATTAGACAAAACATTGGTTTGTTGAGCCAAATGTGAGTGCTCTGATTCAAGGGTGTAATGCTCCTTAATGGAGATTCTTAAAACCTAAGGAAAACATTATTCATTTGTAATTCTTTTGAGGAGAATTCACTTGTAATTCAAGTGACATTTTCTGAGAAGTTAAAGTTTCTCTTTTTTTTTTTTTTTTTTTCCAAATCATGTCTTCTTTTTCTTAAAACAAAAAATGGAATCCACACGTTGTCCTTTGCAAGAGTCGCAAGAACCAAACACTTTCCCGTAAGTGCCAAAATAGCAATAGACATGTACTCCAGTCTACATCCTAGAACTTACGCAAGAACCAAAAAGGCTTTTGACGTAGAAGTTGACACATCGATGTCCACCCCGCGCCTCACGATTGCCGTAAATTCCAAACTATTTAATAAATACTTTTGGAAGTTGATAGGAAATTGATCTGTGCTGCCACTATTCCAACGACCCATGTTTACTGGCCAGAATGTCCTTACCTTTTGTAATGTACGTTGAGGACTAGACTTTTTGTACCATCAATTGCCGTGCATCTTGGTCTGCTAATTAAAAATATAATTAAAAATATAATTATGAAAAGCATATTTTATAAGTTGAAATTCTATAAAGAGTAGATTTCTTGTCGTTATTCAAACTCTTTTTTATTTTTTTGCTTAAGTTTCATCATCTAAACCTTTTTTTTTCCTTTCCAAACCAATTAAAAGCTGGGATGGTTTATTATGGGCAATTTATTTTGAAAGTAGGACTCGATTTGCTAAGGGATATTTTAATAAATTATATTTAGAAAAAAAAAAAAAAGAGATTTTAAAGGTTGTATCTAAATAGATTAGAGAGACTAGCCTTGTTTGGATTTATTTTTTCATCACTCATCACTCCTCACTCAATTTTCGTCACCCGTCACTCATCACTCATCACTTAAAATATCCAACTCCTTACACCCCACCTCATTTGGCATCATCACTCACTTGCCATTACTCAATATTTTTCAACTGTTTGTGGGATCCACACACTAACCCAATGTCACTTGACTTTTCTCTCTCTTTTTTTTTTTTTTTCTTTCTTTCTCCCCTTTGTTTTTCTCTGCTTTTCTCTTCGTTTTCCCCTGTTTTTCTCTACTTTTCTCTTCATCCATGTTAACACATATTTTAATCAAGCCCACCATAATCCTTATTTTCATACTTTTCCCATATCTACAATATAACCAAATGGCTATCCAATAATTTATTAGGCTATCAAGTATTTTTCTTTTCCAAAAACCCCAAAAAATAAAAAATAAAAAACCACCACCGCAGCCGCCGCTACAACCCATAGTGACAACAGCAGCAATAGCAACATCAAAAGCGGCAACAACTTCGACATCAACAACGGCGGCAACTTCGATGAACTTGAGAAGAAAAAAAGGAATGGGAACCCAGTGAAAAGAGAGAGAGAGAGAGAGAGAGAGAGAGAGAGAGAGAGAGAGAGAGAGAGAGAGAGAGAACCCAAGCGGGCTAGCGCCTTTTTGGCGCCTCGTCGCCTTAGGCGATACAAGGCCTTAGCGCCTCAAGGTCGCCTAACGCCTTTGACTACCTTGTTTCGGCCGTATCGGCCGAAACCGCCGATATGGCCGGTTCAGGCCGAAATTCAAAAAAAAAAAAAAAAAAAAAAAGGTGCAAAACGCACCGTTTGACTTAACCTAAAACCTAAAACTCTCTCACGCACTCTCACTTTGTCCAGAAACTCCAAAGACCCTCCGTCCCTCACTCCACTCCATCTCCATCGCTCGTCTCTCTCTTCTCTCTGTGCTCTCTGGTTGCTGGGCTGCTCAGTGCTCACTCCCTCCCTCACTCCAATCTCCATTGCTCGTCTCTCTCTTCTCTCTGTGCTCTCTGGTTGCTCGGCTGCTACACTGACTCACTCCCTCCCTCACTCAGTTCGAACATCATGGAATGTTCTAGACTTTTAGTTTTAATCTTGTGAGTTGTATTTAATTTATGAACATCATGTTTTAGTTATTAAATTTGGTTTATGTTTATATAATGTGAAAAATTATGCTTAGCAATATATTAAAAATATAAATAAAAATATTTTTAATAATTTTTTAATCGCCGAGTCCCGCCGCACCCGCACCCACCTTTTTCAAAAATTGCCGAGTCCCACACCCGTACCCGCACCCGCACCTGAATCCCGAAAACCACCCGTGCTTCTTAGGTTTTCGTATTGCTAGAGGCACTTTCTTTGTTATATGTCTCAAGATTGCTTGTTGATCATCCAGAGTAAGCTTAGTCTGGTTGTGATTGGAAGTAAATATAGGCTAATTTGGATTAATGAGTAATGACCAATCTATAATTCTTCCCAATAATTACGCAGAGTATGTGGGATAAGCGAATTATGCCCACTCAAGAGAATAATCAAGTGTTCAAAAAGTTTTGGAAAATTTGCAAAAAAAATACAAAGATGAAACCTTAAAGCATCTAGGATAGTTCCCCACTTACTAAGAACCTTATTCAATAACATTACTTAGTTTGCCTTATAAAGAAGACCTTGGTTCAAATCCCTCCTAGCACACTTACAACAAATTTTTTTTAAAAAAAAAAAAATCCCCACTTAGCATCTAACACTAGTGTTAGATGGGAGAATTGCATTTAATATTTGGCATGGCTTATTTGCTTAAATGTGAGATAAAAAGTTACCTTACGCAAACAATAAACTAACTTTTTTCCCCTTTCAAATAAACCAACTTGTTTTTCTAACATTAGTCTTCATCAAACATCGTGTGTGTTTGGAATTTGATTATAAGCTAATTTTTTACTTATTTAATATACTGTTTATGGGTCTCACACTACTTTTTGTCTCATTTTTATTCCAAATAATTTTAAGTTTCAATTTTTTGGAAATAAGCCAACTTTTAACTTTTTATTTCATGTTATGCAAATAAGTTACCGAAAAAAAAAAAAAAAAAAAAAAAAAAAAAAAAAAAAAAA
>NW_027069878.1:233025-238523 GCF_002906115.3 Quercus suber
CCCAGAAACCAACGTGAAAAGAAAAGAAAAGAAGAAAAAGAAAAGGACAATAGAAAAAGAAAAGAAGAAAAAAAAAGGACCAAACCTAGAAAGTGAAAAGAAAAGAAATGAAGAAAAAAAAAACCCAAGTCCAGAACCAATGTGGAAAGAAAAGAAAAGAAGGAAAAAGAAAAGAAAAAAAAAAGGAGAATAGAAAAGAGAAGATGAAAAAAAAAAGAAAAAGACCCAAACCCAAAAAGTGAAAAGAAAAGAAAAGAAGAAAAAAAGAAGAAGAAGAAGAAGAGGAGAATAGAGAGAGGTGTGTCCTAGACCCGTGAAAAAAAAAAAAAAAAAAAAAAAAAGATCAAGTCTGTTGGAGAGAGCAAAAAGTCTGACTGTGGTACCCATATGTAATTTTAATTACAAAAATGCTATTAAAAACAAAGTTATGGAAACTGAAAACACCTAAAATGTGTTTTCAGTTCTCATAACTCATCACTCAAAATCAGAGAATTGAGTGATGGAAATAAAAACTGGAAACAAAGTTATAAAAATTTAAACGAACTTCTCAGCCATGGGTCACATCATTTTTAAGTTATGAGTTATGGAAACAGAATTATGAGTTATGGAAACTCAAATCAACAGCCCCTAAATCAACAATAAATGATAACAAATATGCAAAATTTGTAAATGTTTTTGTGATTTAAAAAAAAAAATGGGAGAAGGTATTTTGTACCAGTTCCATACAAAGGATTTAAGAGATATTTACTGGTTTAATAGATAGCTAAATGCCTAAGAAAGAAAATAATAAATGAAAGAAATTATAAACCCATTTAGTCTCTGGTTGTTACACGGCTTAGGATGAGATTGGTTCAGCTTTCAATTATGAGTTTTTTGAAAGAGGGACCATTTAATTAGTACAATTGCTACCTAGGAATGTAACACGAAAACACACTATCACCTTTCTCATCAAAGGTTTTAAATGCTAATATGCTATTTTTTAACACCTGATTCTAAAAAAGCACACTACATTAAGGGTGTATACTTAAAAGTTTTAACATCTTAGCTACAGAAGAATGTCATCTTTGACATCTACTGTAGCTGAGATCTTTAAAAGAATAATATTTTATTATCACTTTAATTAAAATAAGAATTTCTCTCTCCTGGGAATGATCTAATCATGATGAATAAAAAAATATTAAAATAAAATGGTAAAAAAATAAAAATTTTGATTTTTGATATATTGTAAAGTCATGTGTTCAATATTATAAAGTGACTTTTTTAATTGCTAAATACTAAAAATTTTAAAACTCTTAATGTGAATGCTCTCACAAGGCTAAAAGGCATGATTTTAAAATCACACCAATCACTTAAAGGTTAGGAGTGGTGATTTGAAACGGGCACTTATAAATTACTCTTAAACAAAACATGCGTTGTACGACTATCTGGTTAATGCCCTTGACAGCTGCTACAGTTGAAAATGGCCAACTACTACCTGCATGCTCATCATATCATCATCTATACCACTACATGATGAACAAAACAAACACTAGCTAACCACATATACATGCATCGTCATGTACATATGCATGCAAAATGCACATTACCACACAAACATAGAGGATATAGAAGGATCACGTTAGGGCCTAGGAGTGTTTGTGGCGTGGGTTTGGGCCATTTTTAGCACCACATTTTGTGGTGTAGTATAGCTAAAACTTAATTACACTGCATTTTAATTTTTGCGGTCACTTGTGTAGTGCGGTGTACTCTCTTCTCTCTGTGCTCTCTCATGTTTTAGTTATTAAATTTGGTATATGTTTATATAATGTGAAAAATTATGCTTAGCAATATATTAAAAATATAAATAAAAATATTTTTAATAATTTTTTAATCGCCGAGTCCCGCCGCACCCGCACCCACCTTTTTCAAAAATTGCTGAGTCCCGCACCCGCACCCGCACCCGCACCCGAATCCCGAAACGCACCCGTGCTTCTTAGAATAGCATACGGAGTCTTTGCGGTTGGTTTTTGTGGCAGGCTTTTGTTCCAAGCATGCTCATTTGCTGAAGATTGAGAGTCGCATGCTTGAGCAGCTAAGCTTGATTGTTTTATCTAATATTGTCTTGCTTTATTGCTTAATAATATGTTATGTGGTTGAATTCAATGGAAAACCTACCTACAAAACTTAAAATTAAAGAACTGTACTTGAATTTTATCTTTATACTTTTTATAAAAACAATTGAATTATGGTATTTTGACTATTTTCTCATTCAATGATTCAATGTTTCTGAACGAAGCAATGCTCCCATATTCCTATTTTAAAACCCGAGGACCATATGTCTGCTTTAAGTTGGAAGCCACAATTTCAAATTCTGAGCAAAGTTAATGAGCGTAGCAAGTTTGTGTGGTTGGAGGTATCTACATAAACCTTCCTGATAATTTTTTGAGTGATGTGAGGGATTCTAATATTTTTTTAACTAATACTAATTAAATTTATTATCACATTAACTCTTAAGCTTGTTTGGATGGATGATGAGTAAAGTAGAAGGAGGGAGAGTAAGTTAAATAATCTTGTTTGAATGTTTTTTAAGGGAGGATGAGGAGGGATTTGGAGGGGTTCTAAAATTAGAGAGATTTAGAGGGAGAGTAAAGCAAAGAAATGCTTGATCAAATAAATTACCAAATTTACCTTTACCATATTAATAAAATTACAAACTATGAAAAGACTATTATTCCTCTCCCTTTTACTTAATTTTAAAAACATTGAAATAAGGTGAAGGATAACTATTCCTCTTTACTCTCCTCCTCTCTACTCCTTTCTATACTCTCCTCTCTTTCCAAATTTCCAAACATAGCATTAATGTTGACATGACTATATAATTATATAAGTGAACTTTCCAATATTCCTTTTGAGGTGAGGATGCAGTCACCAAGCTTTAGGCATTTCAAACCAAGATCTGAGCATGGTCCTACTTTTCTAAGTGTTTGGCCCATATGCTACATGCTCCCTCTTTACAAGAATCTCACCTATTTAGGGCGTCATGAGGTTGCCTCGTAGCCATGGTCTTGGGCTAGACTTGCCTTGGCCGAACCATGGCCTTGTGGGTTTGTGGGTTTGCTCAGGATCTAGCTTGACCTTTTTAAAAAAGAAAAAAGAAAAAAAAGAAAGTTAGATAGCAACCTCAAGAACTGAGTACATCCAAAATGGATCTCAATTCTCAAGTCCTGCGAAGTAGCATCAACAAAAGGCTGGGCCCCCACTAACTCAATGTTATATATATGTTAGAGTTTGGCATTCTGCTCAGGCAATCACTGTCCACCATTCCCTGTTATTGACTCTTTCTTTTTCTGGATTTCATTTCTACTTCAAAATCTTAAGTAATTATTATAGCATTCAAATTTTTTTTTTAAATAATCTATATCTATATAATACTAAAAGCTGAAGCGTAGCATTTAATGTTGCTAAGCTCACGTTGAGCCACATCAGCAACCATATCATCTTTATTCTTTTTTTTTTTTTTCCTATAATTTTTAAATAGTTTTTATCAATTTTAAATTACTCACAAATATAAAATATTTCCTAGCCCTTTTTTCAACATAAAGCCCACTTATAAATTTAATTCCACCATAAAGCCCAAGCACAAAGCCCTTTTTAACCTAAACCCTTTGGAGAACCCTTTGAGAAACACGGTTTACTCAAAATTTCAGTTTTCCTTTTGTTGCACGTTTCAGGATCCTTCCCCTTCCCCAAAGTTCACGGTTTCAATCTCTCTGTTTTCCTTTTATTGCACAGTTTCAGATTTATTTTTGTTGCACGGTTTCAGATTCCTTCCCCTTCCCCATGTTTCTATTCTACGGTTTCACCCCTTCTAATAATTTTGATTTGGGTTAATACTTAGTTTTTTAGAAATAAGAATTTGAGTTTATGTCAAAACATATTCTACATGGCTATGAATTTGAATATACTTACCAATTTTGAGTAATAAATTATATAAAGTATGTCTTTTATTCCTTTTGTTTCATTTTAATTTTTGTTAAGATAACATTGTAATTTTGTGATGAATTTTTATTATTATGATAATCTCATTATTCCTTAAGAGATGAGAAATTTGAAAACTTATAAAGTTTAGTTGTATATCAAATATAACACACTACAACAGAAGTTAGAAAAATATAGTTTATCTTAAAAAAATATTAATCAAACATACAAAATATAATAGTATGATATATTTGTACTTTCTAGATATAAAAAGATGAAAAATACTTGTAGAATTTTTTTTAAAAATAAATAATATTTGAAGTAATTGTTAATTTTTATATATTACACCCCATTACAAAATATTTATATATTCCCACGCATCGCGTGGGTCCGCGGCTAGTATAATACTAAAAGCTGAAGCTTAGCATTTAATGTTGCTACGCTCACGTTGAGCCACATCAGCAGCCATATCATCTTTATTCTATTTTTTGTATTTTTCCTACAATTTTTAAATAGTTTTTATCAATTTTAAATTACTCACAAATATAAAATATTTCCCAACCCTTTTTTCAACATAAAACCCACTTATAAATTTAATTCCACCATAAAGCCCAAGCACAAAGCCTTTTTAACCTAAACCCTTTGGAGAACCCTTTGAGAAACACGGTTTACTCAAAATTTCAATTTTCCTTTTGTTGCACGTTTCAAGATCCTTCCCCTTCTCCAAAGTTCACGGTTTCAATCTCTCTGTTTTCCTTTTATTGCACGGTTTCAGATTTATTTTTGTAGCACGGTTTCAGATTCCTTCCCCTTCCCCATGTTTCTATTCTACGGTTTCACCCCTTCTAACTGCAGCCTCTCCGCCTTCCTTCCTTCCTGACTTCCTCACCTCACGGTTTATAAATATTGACAGAAGCTTTATGATTCAGTTTAGGTATCTCTAAATCCAGTTTATTTTGTGTTCTATTCCTTTGTTTGATTTTTTCCCCTTTTTACTGCCTCTTTTGTTTGATGATTCAGTTCACGTTACTGTTTTCCTTTTGTTTGATGTTGTTTTCCCTTTTTTGTACCATACGTATGGTGCAAAATACGGGTATGTGTAAATAAAGATTTTTTTTATTATAAGTATTTAAGTTTATTCAATCTGTAAAAACAGAGAGTTTAGGAAAATAAAAAGAGAAAGCTATTAATTCATAAAACAATTCTCTTTAGTATTGTTTTATATACTTGCCCTTGGTTCTTTTGTATTGTAAAAGAATTCTATTACCATTGATTTTTTTCTTTTCTTATTTGTTTAATAACAAGCATACGTTGATTTTGAAATATTAGAGGATGAGTTTGAAAGGACCAGAGAGCTTTATGAAAGAATTTTGGACCGATTAAAGCACCCAAAGGTATGTATAAACTATATAAAGTTAGAATATAGAGTTTAAACTTCAGAATTGTTTCATATAGATTTTTTTTTTTTTTTTTTTTTTGGGTTTTATGGTTTCTGTTGCTGGCTTGGGTGGTGTTATTTGATTGCTATTCTTTGTTTGATG